>NC_057764.1:9707421-10007421 GCF_010389155.1 Erigeron canadensis
AATGATCTGATGGCTATGATGGCTAAAACTTTTAACCGTTTCAAAGCCAGAGCTAACTACCCACTGGACAACTGCACCCAGTTCTTCCTTGATAAGACCAATCTGACATGCTTTAAATGTGGCAGAAAAGGTCATTTCATGAAAGAGTGCAAGTCCAATCAATTTGTCTCACAATCTGGTCCATCAACTTCTTATAACAAGCCTGATGATAGCTACAGATTAAATACAAAAACTTAAGGCTCAAATTGCTCTCATGTCTGCAGAGAAGATAATAATAAATGCATGGTGTCAAAAGAAGAATGGGTTCCCTCTGATGACTCATCAGTCGATGATGAAGAGGAAAGAGATTGTTGTTATATGGCTCTAGCTGATGAAGAGCACCTGGTGAAAGAAGATGTCACATCTGGAAGATGGGTGGACATTGTCATTAAAAGGGTAATAGATTATGACAAAGAAACTGATCCTGAGTTAAAATTGGACATTGCTGAAGCTTTAAACTCTGTTTTAATGTTTGTGGAAACTGTTCGTTCAGAAATCAAATATTTTGAAACAGATTTTTCTGAATGACAAACTTACAATCTAAGTTAAAAGAATTGCAAGATATTGAACTACTTTCAAAGCACAAGTTTTGGTTACTGAACAACTGGTCCAAGAAAGGAAGAACTGGAAAATCTTTTATCAAAAGAAAAACATGTTATCCAGTCATGGCTTAAGACCAAGAAACCATATGATGCTGCACGTAACTAGTACCCCTCCCAAAAACGTGCATATCTGGGGGTGATGTTAATGCTGCTGCATTAATACCTGTTGTTGACCGACTGCCTGAAGTGTTAAAACCTAGCACTATCTATGATGAACCAACAACACCCAAACTTGTATTATTCCTCCTGTTCAATTGTTTGAGGTTAAGACTGGAGCTCCATAGATGAATGCTCCAGTCAAGAAGGTTAAGCAGAATAACCTTTGCCTCAATCATCTTCTAAAGAACCCCAGGTTCAGAAAAGAAGAATGTTGTTCCTCCACCTAAGCCAAAAGTACAGTCAACTGGAAAGGCTGGAGAGTCAGTTTCAACTACTAACTACTGGCTCGTCAGTTCAAAGTTGTAATGCAAGAATTAATTTTGAGGGTACTTCATCTGGCCCTAAACAAAATACAAAACCTTTTTCCAAGAAAGAAAAATAGCACACCTTTGACAAGAAAAAGAAAAAGGTTTAAAACTGTAAGTTCCAGTGGTGTTTACTGAGAAACCCACTACTTTTGAAAGTGAAATCAACCAGACCTGCTGGGATCCATCCTTGTAGATCCAGAGAACCCATCAGTCGATGGGTTTGCAACCTTTAAACTAATAATCTGGTGGATGTGCAGGGCGATCGAAAGAAATATATTTGGTATCCCTGCTGGAGGAGTTCGAAGTTTCAGACGACCCTCCATTACTTTTGGAAATGATGGTTCTGGAAAGACTGAGGGATACGGTATTCTGAATAATGGTCAAGTCAAATTCAGACGAGTGGCTTATGTAAATGGTTGAAATATAATCTCATAAGTGTGAGCCAGTTGTGTGATGATGGCTACCAGGTGTTATTTAACATCTCTCAAGGCATCGTATTTAATAAGGATTGGAAGGTAGTATTGATTGCTCCCAGAAAAGGGAATGTGTACGTGATGGATATAAAGCTCTCCTTCATAGCAGTGTTTCTATACCAAGCTGATGAAGACACAAACTGGCTATGGCATAAAGGTTGTCCCATTTAAATTTCAAGAATATCAACAAGTTGTCCAGAAAACAACTTGCAGATGGGATACCTTCGGTCTCCTTCAAAAAGGAAAGGCCATGTCCAGGATGTGAGATGGGGAAGCAGAAACGCACCAGTTTCAAGACAAAACAGAATTTTAGCATATCTGAACCTCTTCATATGCTTCATATGGACCTCTTTGGTCCAGTAATGTTCAGACTCGTGCTGGTAAGAAATATACCCTGGTAGTTGTTGATGAATACTCCAGATATTGTTGGGTAATATTTCTTAATCAAAGAATGAAACTGCTGCTGAAATCATCGCTCTTATCAAGCAAATTGAACAAATACAAGCGAAAAGTGTGTCAGTTAAGAAGTGATAATGGAACAGAATTCCAAAATGCAACTCTGGAGAAATTCTGCACTGACACTGGCATCTCCCAAATTTCTCATCACACACACACCAGAACAGAATGGGGTTGTAGAAAGAAAGAACAGAACGCTGATAGAAGCTGCCAGGAGTATGCTTGCTGAATCTGGTCTTCCTAAATGTACTGGGCTGAAGCAATTGCAACTGCTTGTCAACTCAAAACTCAAATCGCTCATATAAGTGAAGACACAAGAAGACATCCTATGAAATATTGAGATAAAAAACCAAATATTGGTTATTTTCACGTTTTTGGATGTCCAGTATACATCCTGAACGACTCCAGTCAGTTAGGCAAATTTGATGCCAAAGCTGATGAAGGATATTTCTTAGGATATTCAGCCATTCGCAAAGCCTTCGGGGTCTACAACAAAAGACTGGAAAAGGTCCAGGAGTCAATACATGTCACATTTATGAGTCAAATGAAGCAATCAATAAAAGGCCAACCCTTAATTCTCCCCCATAAAGTCCAATTATCTTTGGTGAATCTGATCCTATCAACTACAATAAAGATTCATCTGAAGATGTTTCCAGTCATCCTGACTTGGAACCAGTGCAATTTGAAAAACCTTCTAGTAATACTTCATTCTATCCTTCAATAAGTTTCAAATACCCTCTGAACTTGTTATTGGATCAGATTTTCGTACTACTCCTCCAGTATCAGATTCAATTGATTTTGAGCCAGTAATCCAAGAAATGCCTTTAAATGAAGAATTTCATGATGCAAATCGTGATCTTACAGATTCTGATGAAGATGCTGAAGTTGTCTGGCAAGATCCTACTCTAGAGAATCAATTGAACTCTTGCACTGATATTGTTGTAAGAAACAATCCTGGTCAATACTCTAAGTGGACAAAAGCTCACCCAATCAACCAGATTATCGGTGACTCCAGTAGAGGGGTTCAGACCAGAAGTGCCTCCAGTGAACAATGTTTATATGTCAGCTTCTTATCACTGATTGAACCGAAGAAGATTGACGAGGCAATGAATGACCCAAGCTGGGTGATAGCTATGCAAGAAGAGCTTCACCAGTTCGAACAAAATAAAGTTTGGAATCTGGTTCCTCCTCCAGTTGGCAAGAAAGAACCAATTGGAACCAGATGGGTCTTCAGGAATAAGGTTGATGAAGATGGTCATGTGATCAGAAATAAGGCCAGATTGGTGGCACAAGGGTACGTCCAGACAGATCTTGACTTTGAAGAATCTTTTGCACCAGTAGCAAGGTTAGAAGCCATCAGAATGTTTTAGCCTTTGCTGCTCATCATAAGTTCAAGGTCTACCAGATGGACGTAAAAAGTGCATTTTTGAATGGAGAATTAGAAGAAGTAGTTTTGTCAAGCAACCTCCAGGCTTCATTGATGAAAAGCATCCACATTGGTATATCGTCTGGACAAGGCACTGTATGGCCTCAGACAAGCCCCTCGAGCCTGGTATGATACTCTGACCAAACACTTATCAGAAAATGGTTTCAAAGAGGTGCAATTGACAATACCTTATTTATTCTTAGTGAAAGAGGTAATCTTCTGTTGGTACAAGTTTATGTTGATGATATTATTTTGGTTCTACTGATGAATCTTTGTGCAAGAAATTTTCAAAAATCATGTCTTCAAAATTTGAAATGAGTTTAATGGGTGAATTAATATTTTTTCTTGGACTCCAGATTAAACAAACCAGTGATGGTATTTTATTAATCAAGAAAAATATGTTAGAGATATTTTAAGAAATATCGATATGAATTCGTCACCTTCAAAATCAACTCCAATTTCTGCACCTTTAACAATAGATTCAGATCCTGATGGAAGCCACTGAACACCACTGCCTATAGAGGCATGATTGGTTCACTAATGTATTTAACTGCCAGTAGACCAGATATAATGTTTGCAACATGTCTTTGTGCCAGATATCAGTCTAACCCAAAAAGATCTCATCTGGCGGCTGTAAAGCGCATTTTGAAGTACCTTAAGGGTACTCCCAGTTTGGGTCTTTGGTATCCCAAAGGCTCAGGCTTAGATCTAATGGGTTATTCAGATTCAGATCATGCAGGTTGTAAGATAGACAGGAAATCCACTACTGGTGGATGTCATTTCCTTGGTGGAAAACTGATGAGCTGGACCAGTAAGAAGCAAACTTCAGTTTCTTTATCCACTGCTGAAACTGAAGTAGAATATGTATCTGTAGCCAGTTGTTGTGCTTAGATACTCTGGATGAAGCACCATTGCTTGATTATGGTATTAAGTATTCAAAGACTCTTATCTTTTGTGACAATACCAGTGCCATTACTATCTCAAACAATCCAGTCATGCATTCCAAGACGAAACACATTGATGTCAGGTATCATTTTATTCACGATCATGTAATGAAAAATGATGTTGAAATCCACTTTATTCCCACTGATAAACAACTTGCTGACATTTTACAAAACCTTTGGATGAAAAACTTTTCAAAATCTTGTCAGTGAGTTGGGAATGTTGAACCCTTAATCTGCAACCTTGTTATGAACGCCTTTGTGACACTGGCAGGGTTCTTTGATTCCAGATTTATAAATCTATACCAGTAAAGCTATCGAACGCCTTTGTGATACTATCTTTGCACTGATAGATTTATTGATCACCATTCCAGGGTGAAAAACTCAGACGACATCTTTTATATATCTAAGTTTTAGGGAGAAATTATTAATTTATTTTCTCACTGGACAAATTTTTCTAAAAAATGTTTCTAGTACCTTGTAAATGTGTCCCTCTCATTAATACTGGATAAGTTGATGTGCATGTTTGAAGTAACTTCAGTTGCTTTGTAAATGTGTCCCTCTCATTTGTATATATTAGTTGATGTGCGTGTTTGAGGAATACCAGAATGGTCAATCTGGGTACTTCTGGAGTGTCCCTCCAGTGTACCATTGATGCATGTTCTACTGGCCTAATCCACCAGTGAAACTGGAGTGTCCAGTCAACCTCCAGATGCATTAAAATGAGTCTTTGTGTGTCAAATCATTTCTTTTTAATACGTAAGGATAGTGCATGCCAACCTTACAAATTTTTCATCTGGACAGTTACTGTTTAGCGTACGTGGCATGACTTTTCAATTAAATGATGGTTTTGTTACCTTAGGAAGACAAAAAGTGCAAGTGGGTAATTTTTGTGGGCTGTCAACCATCATACATTTATGTGTGATGGGAAACATTAAATGCGGATGTCAAAACCGATCAAAACTGTTTTGAACTTTTTCAAACTTACCGTTTTGAATTTCATTTTCTCTTTCCTCTATAAATACCCACATTTACCTTCACTTTCAGATTCATCTCGAAAAATCATTTACTCCCATATCTTCAAATTCCTTCATTTATTTCCTTCTTCATTTACTCTCCAATCATCATCATCTCTCTTATTAAATTTCTGTTCTCAATCTTAAATTCCTTCACTTTCATTTTCATATATCTAAAATGGCTCATAAACCATCTCCTAAAATCTTCTAGCCGCAAACTATAATCCTGCTGATAATGTCAAGAAGGCATCTCATATATCTCTTTCTGCTGATGCCATCCGCATAAACATGAATAACTGGATAGCAAAACTCTCAACAAATCACACTGCAACTTCAATCATTGGAAGGTGAACACCTTCTTCTTGAGTAGTCTACTCTATGGTGCCCTAACCCTAAATCCGGGCAAAATGTATCATGAATATCTTTGTGAATTCTGGTATACTGTTGTGTACGTGGAAAGTGATGAATCCATCCACTACACATTAAAACAAGGCACCAAACACTTCACCATTACTGTTGATTCCCTCAGAGATGCCCTGAGGATGAATTACTTTGATTAGAATGAAATTTCCATTGAGATTCCATCTGGAATCAATACCAGGGAGGTGTGCAGGTTGATGGGGCACACAGAGATAGTGGATGAGAATGGTCAGCTGCTCAGGAAGGGCACTGTATATATGAGCAGGCTGACAGATTCATGGAGGTATTTCTTCACTCATCTTGTTGAGTGTTTGGGTGGCAGTTCTGGAGGTTTAATCAGATAAACCAGACACAGTTCCAGATTGCTTACTACTTATGGAATGGGTACAGGGCGGACTTTGCCCAGATCTTCTTTAATGATCTGGTGGAAAGATTGAGGGTCAAGAGCAGGAAGGCCTTCATTCCATACATTCGATTTATGTCCATCATATTCAGAAGGGCCTTGAAGAATGAGTACTCTGTAAATACAACTCATTTTTCAATGTGTGAATATCTGAGGGACCTCAACCAGTTGACCTCATCTCCTACTGAGGTCGACATTCCATCGGTGATGCTTTATCAATTCAGAATTCAAGAATATGCAATTACATCATCACCTGATGAGGAGGTTGTTGGTGAGCCTCATAACGATGAGGAAATTGTTGATGATGTTACTGCTGAAAGGGTGCAACCTATTTCCCAGATCGCCCCAGATCTTCAGCAGCAAGGTGTGAATATTGTTGAAATTCCACCTAATCCCACAAGGCCAAGGAATAGAACTCGTCATCTTAGGAGAGACGGAGTTCTGGTATCATCCCTTCCAGAATCAACTCATCAAGATTCTAGAGAAATTGTTTAGGAAACTGCCCCAGTAACCACTTCTCCAGTAAAAGTAGAAGCAAGTGGTGAAGAAGAAAGAGGATCTGGATCACCTCTTGTCATTCCAGTGGCAACCGCTGAAAGTGGGGACATCATGGCTGCTGATGGGTCCCTAATTGTTGAAGAGGTTGAGGGGGAACAAGTTAGACGGGTTTAAGGAGATAATCTGGAGTAGGTGGCTCAGATTGATTTAAATGTTAGGGTGGAGAATGTAGAAGTAGAGGACCAGGCAGGTGGAACTGGCCCAGATTGGGATATGGTTGATTCTCCACTATCTGAGGATAATGATTTTGATGTGAATATGAGTTTTCTAGGAGAAGAAGTTGATCGTACCATCCACTTTGTCTCCCAATCAATTCTATCTGATATGCCTCCTCTACCCCCAGAAAATACACCAACAACCCTTCCAGAACAAACAACAACAACTCTTGAATCACTTTCTGCACCAGAAATTCAACATTCTGAACCACTGGCAGTCACCCAACCAACTGAAAATATCACAAGGGTGTTGCCAGTATCATCAATCACCAGAATCACCAATCCTTCCAGTGGTCTCTCCTCTTCTTCTTCAACCGAGGTCCAAGGCCTTTTTGATAAGGTGGCGGACCTGGAGAGATCACTTCAGGCTTCTTCTCAGGTTATTTCTGACTTCAAAACTATAATTTCCAATAATCTTAAGTCAGAAATGAACATTTTTGCTGGAAATGAGAAAATAGTCTTTGAGAAGCTGGATGAACTTGTCATGGCAACAAATAGAAATTCTGAATCAATACAAGTTGCAGTCCAGGGAATCAAGGGGGATGTGGTGAGAAGTGTTCAGACTGCCATTCAAACTGAAGTTGCTCAACCTCTGGCAAGTCTGACTGGTGTTGTTCAGAATTTGACCACCTGAATAAGCTCTTTGGAGAGCAGGCCAACCCTAGAGAAAAACTCAGTGGTCAGCACCCTCAGTGATGAAGTTGTTAGAAAGTTCAGAGGCAATATGTTGAAAGAAATCACTGAGGAGGTGTCTGAAACTCTCCTTAGAAATCTTCGAGATGGGTTGTTGCCTGTAGTTATGAAGATGATTGACGCTCAGTTGCCTCGCCACTTTCCTCAGGATCTTGAAATAATCAAAAAGGAAGTGATGCAGTTGTGGAAAACTGTAAACAACATTGCTCCAGTGTCTGGTCGAACATTTGACTCTGCTGATAGACATAAACTGGATCAGGTGTGGAATCATCTTCAATCTGGAGATGCTTCCAAGGGGGAAGGTTCTGGTTCTGGTACAGAGAAGGTTGATCCTAGGAAGAAGATCGAAGTCTGGAAGAAGGTTATTGGAGAAGATGTCACTGGTACTGAAGCCAGTGGACAAGTTGAGGAAGAGGCTGCTTGTACTGATGCCAGTGAGCCAGTTTTTGAAGAGTTCCCAGATATCACTACCACAATGAAAAGTCTCAAAAGAAAGAAAGTGGTATATGGGGAACCAACAAATGAAGCAGAAGAGGAATATGTGTCTGCTGATGAGGCCAAGGCAAAGAGACTGGAGCAAGAGTGCATCTTAATTGAAATTTTTAAGAAAAACTTAAAAGATGACTTACAACGCTGGCAGGTTGGGCGTACAAATTGAAGTTTACAAAAAGATGAAGGATGATCCCAGGCTGAAGAACTGTCTGGATGCCTTGGATGACGTCTATATTAGATCCATGTATGCTCAGGATGAACAAGTATATGATTATGAAATTTATGGTGTGAGCATACTGGATCTTATTGCCTAGAGAAGAGAAGAATTGAAAAATCTCCAGCAACAAGTAAGGAGTAATGCAACTGCTTTGGAGCATGAATATAGGAAGAAGGTTAAGGATTTGCCCAAGGCACCAGCCAGAAAATCCAAAGTTGCCAGAGATGCAGATCTTAGCACCTTCATTCCCTTGAACACAACTGAAAGGATAAACAAAGAAAAATTTCAACAAGTGGCTGAACAAAGAAAAGTGTCCAGGGAAGTGGATGAAATGGTGAAAAGGGCTCAGACAAAAGAAAAATATGAACATTTGTCACAATTTAGAGCTGATGTCCGATCAATACTGGGTGCTGAGATCCATCTGGCAGAAAATCAAGACAACTTCTCTAAGTTCCATGTCAAACTCTTCAGAGAAGGGAACTTTACTGATGAAAGAAAAGACACCTCAATCAGGGCTTTTGGGTGGTCAGAATTAAGAGAGATTGATCTTTCATTCAGGGGTAAAGATGTCTCCCAGGATGTTAAATACTTTATGAAGAGGATTGGCAAGGAATGGATGAGGAAGGAGTTGATGGAGATGGAGCTGGGCCTAAGGACTTCTCTTACTTCGTCTTCATCTCCAGGTGTAAAGAGGAATGCCACTGAGGAGCCAGCTGGGCATGCTGAAAAGAAACAGGCCTGACTCTGATATTGTACTTGTATTTATTTTAATGTTGATAAAACTGTAACTTTCCTCCAGTTGGTGTCTGTAAATATAAGTTGCAATTCCTATTTTTTTTAAAAGTACTTATCCAGATTAAGTCTAGAAATTAAAATGTACAAACTGGGAACACTAATGATCTATAAAGTGGCTCTCCAGAAATTCAAATTAGACTTAGTCAAATTTTTCAAGGATTCTTCAAGCACAAACTTGTATAGATAAAAGCTTCAAAATCCTTGCATAATTTCTAAACAAATAGGAGGAATTTGTTAGGTCCAGATTTACTGGACTCACTCCAGACGTGACTGCTGGAGCCCTCTGAAGATTTGTCCAGAAATTATGTGAAGACCAGTGAACGACTTACTTGTACAGGAATCTGGATTCCACCAGATTTGTTCACTGGACTTCACTCCAGTCAAGATCTTTCCACTGAAGAACATTCTCACTGAAGTCGAAGATTGAAGTCGGAAGAAAGAAGTCTGACAAATAGCGGAGCTTACTAGAAGACTTACTAGATCTCCTGACTGGAGTCCTTGTTAGTATTCTAGACCTTACAAGTTTGAACACTGACTACGAGGAATTGACTTTATGCCTTTATATGCCTATAACCGGACAATCCATTTGTCTTTTGTTAAAAGCCTTACATGCATGTAAAGGTGGTTGGTTAATTAGAAAACAAGTCACTATCATGTGACTTTATTCTTGTACTTTAATCAATGCTTTTAAGGAATTAAAGTAATTTCCTTAAATGCATGTAACCATATTTGTATGGCAAAAAGAATATTATATTTATTCCTTTTGCCTATAAATACCAAGTCACTTCCTTTGTCCAAATTACATACATTTGCAATTTGGTGCCTTTGCTCAAATACTCTCGATCTAAACATTCATACTTCACAACTTTAAGTATTTCGATCAAAGAGTTTATTTAGCAAAGATTAGATCACTTGTAATTCATAGGTTGTTTAGATACTTACTTTGTAATATCTTGTTCCGCAACAACCTTGTATTTTATTTAACATTAATAAATAAAATACACTTGAAAATTACATTGTGTCTCACCGCTTACTTACTTGCTTATCTTTATATGGCTTAAGTACGTATTACGTTATATATATTCTTGCATTTATATTTATCGTAATACTAGTCCAATCTAGTGCTTACTTGACGTTTAATACTAGTCCTATCTAGTGATTACTTCACTTGTTATTCTACACTTGTGGGTTAAACCATTGAGTGAGGGACTTCACACTAGCACATAGACAAACAGCAAACATAATATCTGGATGCGAAGCAGTCAGATACATCAATGAGCCAATAATAGCACGATAATAATTTGGATCCACAAGTTTATCTTTTGGATCAAGAACTCCTAAACCATGATTCTTCTAAATAGGAGTACCATATGTCTTGGATTCTAACATTTGAAACCTCTCCAAGATATCATCGACATACTTAGACTGGTGTACGAAAAATCCATCTTTCCTTTGATCAACTTGCAGTCCAAGGAAGAATTGAAGTTCCCCCATAGCACTCCTTTCAAATTCCTTTTTCATGCTCATTTCAAACTCTTTGCACATCTTTGTGTTAGATGAACCAGATATGATATCATCCACATAAACTTGTACAATTAGATAATCTCGCTTCCGCCATTTGATAAATAAGGTGCTGTCTATCGAACCCCTAGTAAAACCATTTGTCAACAAATGTGTCGACAACTTCTCATAGCACACTCTGGGTGCTTGATGTAATCCATAAAGAGCCTTTTCAAGTCGATATTGTAAGTGCATGTCTATATCAATAGCAGTCTAGATTGTTTGGGCTTATATTGTAATATGTCTTTGTCATGCAATTGTCATTAATGAACTTTGTATTATACATAGAATACTAGATTAAGTTAAAGTATTGAATGTGTAATTAATTCTGCTAAGTAAGAAATATGACCTCATATTTGCAGGGTCAAATACGAGGTGGACATAGGAATATGACCCCGTATTTGCAGGGTCAAATACGAGGCCAATCAACAATTACGACCTCGTAATTGTGATGGGTTGGGCTTGGATTTGCGAGGCTGACTCGCTGGAAATTCATTCAGGTGTTTCCTATAAATACCAGAACCATAACAGATATTAGGGTCGAGCATTTGTCGAATTATCAAGCATATTTGTGCAGGTTAATAGGTCAAAGGTCGTTCCGCTAGCCCGAAGAAGACCTGCGAGGTAGCAGGTGATCTAGGGGCTTTCGTTGTGAATCACCACGTTATAGAGAGGGCTTCCGCACCTCTGGATAACGGGATCAAACTATTAACGATCCGCGTCAATGGGACTTACAAGTGGTATCAGAGCCTCTTGGTTTAATACCGGAAGGTTATAGTTTGTTGGTGATAGACAACATCGATTTAGGGTCGTTTAGACGTTATTCTTTCACGAGTTTACGACCGGAAATCTTGTTCGTGGTATATCTTGGTGTTTGCAGCCGTCAAAAGCGTGTTTTTGGCTTTTGGGGTTTCGAATTCAAGAGAATCAGCGGACCAGCAGTGTTTACGACCTCGTGGGTTCATATTACCTCATCCAACTCGTATTTCGATTTGTGTTGCTAATTACGACCTCGCCAGTTCAATTGCGACCTCGTATTTCGTATACGACCTCGTGAGCTCAATTACGACCTCACAGTTCAATTACGACTTCGAGTACTAATTTTGACCTCGTGAACTTTACGACCTTGTTTATTTTTAAGCAGTTCGTGAACTTTACAAGCTCGAAGAAAATGACGCCTCAGTTACCCGCAAATTACCAAGCTTTGCTGAATCAAATGATTCTGATGGACCATGAAACCGGAAAGGCCAACTCACCACCAAAGTTGATAAGCCTTGACAGATACTTCAATTGGAAGGGCAGATTCGAGTCATACTGTAGATTGATGGATGTGAGGATGTGGATGTGTATTACAAAGGGTTATACTCCTCCTACAGTGCCGGGTGAAACTCCAGGTTCGAGCACTGCTAGGCTTGCTTCATATGAGCAAATGAACGTCAATTAGAAGAAAGATTATGAAGCTGAAAGCAAGGCATTAGGCTCGCTTCGAATGGCTCTCCAAGGGGAAGTTCTGCATCTGTTTGAAAAGTATGATACAGCAAAAGGCTTATGGGATGCACTCAAAGAGCATAGTGAAGGTGACGACGATCTCAAGAAGAGTAGGAAAGACTTGTTGAAGAAGCAGTATTATGTGTTCACTAGCTTCAAAGATGAAACTCTTGATGAGACACTGGTTCATTACAGTCATCTACTGGTTGAGTTTGCCTACTTTGGGTACAATCCAGATCCAAAAGACGTGATCGAGAAGTTGTTGGAGGCACTTCCTATCAAATGGGAAGGATTTATCACTTTTATCCAATAAAATCCCGATTTCAGGAAATGGATACTGGAACAGATTATTCAAAAGCTGAGAAGCCAAGATATGAAAAGAAAATCGAAGGAAGCAGGTGGCAGTGATTTTGTTTAGCGTCCTTAACTCTATCATAGCAAGACAAGCATTCCTTCCTCAAGATTTTCAAGTGGAGGGATCACTGCCTTCTACAGTGGAGATGATAAGAAAATGAAGAGGACGATGGAGTCTAACAATAGCTTGTTGTATGTAAACTCTCTGGAATCAGCGATTGTTGTGCATAATGGTAATCAGAACAGTAAGTCTCCAAGCTCGGGTTTAACAGGTATGCCGATGAGCATAAGATCTGCTCGGGTTTAACAGGCATGCTTGCTTCTTTTGTGTCGGCTCATGAAAAGCTAATTGGAGGAAAATTGACTGATCCTGAACTAGTTAGGGAGGATTACAAGCAAGTTGATCCAGACAATTTGGAAGAAATGGTCCTGAACTGGCAATTGGAAATGTTGACATTGAGAGTTCAGCGTTTCACTGATAGAACTTGAAGGAAAGTGATTGACGGCAAAGTAGGGTTTGATAAAAACAAGGTGAAATGTTTTAACAGTGATGGCTTTGGACATTTTGCACGTGAGTGTCAGAGGCCAAGACGGGGTAACAATCAGGTCGTCAGAACTTTAATAAAGGTGGTTCTATTGCTAGTCAGAATTCTGGGCGTCCATACGCTAATACTGGGAACCATAGCTTAGGAGAGATCGACAACTTAAGAGCATTAATGGTTCAGTCTGATGGTACATATAACTGGGGTTCGACTAGTGCCGATGATCAGAATCATGCATTCATTGAAGAAATTCAAGACTTTGATGGAGGGATGAACGATCTTGTAGATAATTCATTCGACTATACATTGTATGCCAGCACGGATGAACATGATAGTTTTCATCATAAGGTAGAAGAGGAACCGGAAACATCGAAACCAGTAAGAGCAAGTAACAGTGCTATTGAGAGATGGTTCATGGCACACTTGGAAGTCATTGAACAACCGAAATCACTAAGGAAAACTACAGGGATGTGGTTTGTCAATAATGGATGTTCAAGACATATGACAGGAGATAGGAGATTTTTAACTGAATTCACTCATGTTAAAGGATCATATGTCTGTTTTGTAGAATCCAAAGGCGGAAATATCTCCGGGGTTGGAAGAGTTATTAAAGGAAGTATTTTAATTGACCACGTTAATTTTATTGAAAAACCGGATCAAGACTCTTTACCAGGTGTACGGATGTCAGGGAAGGACTTAAAAAAGGAAAAAGTCTATCTTACGCATTATACACTAAAGGGTGGTGATCGGGTTTTTACCGAGAGAGAATTTTCGAAAGACTGTTTTCCTCGGGTTTTGATTGACAATGTGTGAAGTGTTGAGGTTAGCAAAGAGGATCGCAATCGTGCTCATCCTAGAATTATACCTCTTGTGTTAACTCCTGATCAAGAAGAGATATGCAGATCTCATGAACAAACTGTGAAGGACTTTGAAGATCAGTTAGATGGACGAAAGAGATAACTCCATGAAACTGATGATCATTGCTTCAAGAATACATGCTCTAATTAGTTTTATTATTTGTTATGTTTTCTAAAGTTTATGATAGATATTTTACCATAGAAGATCATTTCTAGATGATGATCTGTAGTACATATTTTATTTTCTTATGTCTGTTCATTATTGGATATGTTAAATGTCTATTCCAGAATTGCACTAGCTTAATCACAGGGATGAAGAAATTGGTGTTCTTAAGGAAGGATACAGTCGTGGATGTCAATCTTCGAGGGGATATGGGAATACTGAATGCTTGTTCACAAGCTCAGATGCTTAAGGTTAGATATTCCTTTATGCTCTTGTAAAGAAGGACACTAAATCCACCATATCCATTACCAATAATCCTGTTAAGCACAGTAGGACTAAGCACATAGACTTATGGTTTCATTTATATGTGATTGTGCTGAAATTCTACTTAAAGTCACTCGCCACTTGACTTTAATTTAGTTGTTCTGTTTAGTAAGGCTTTCGACAGAACTCGTTTCGAGTTGCTAGTCCAATTGATTGGAATGAGAAATCTATAGTGACAGTGCCTCTCAACAGGAACTTTGAAAAATGTGTCGTGTCGTATTGTGTGTCATATAGAGACATATAAACAAAATAAAAATTAGAAAAGAAAAATAAAATAATAAAAGGAGTAAGGTCACTGTGTGAAGACGAGTAGACGTGACGATACTTTAGCTTTTAAGCCTACTTAACTGTACTATAAAATTAAAATTGCTGTGTTCATTGACTCCATTATATGATGTATCGATAGGCACAATGTACCAACGTTTCCTTATAATCTGAACTTAAATGTATACAATGTTCTTATGGGAAACATATTCAGCTTTGTGGCTGAGAATGCCTGCTCTGTATGTAGAGTATGGTCCTTAAATGTATACAATGTTCTTATGTATGTAGAGAATGCCTGCTCTGTATGTACACGTAATTGACGATACTCTGAACGTAAATCAATCTTTGATAACCACTTTTGTCACACCCCGACTAAGGCAGAAAACTCGGGATGCAAGATAAAGCACACGCGCACATGGATGTTACATAGGAATAGCTATATGTGTGCATAAATTAAGCATGGATAGTCAATTTCATAATTCAAACATGCAAAACACAGTTCACAACCAAGCATTCAAATAAAGTATGAGATAAATTCCCAGACAGGGGAAGAGATTAGGCCTAATGCCATCAAGCACAAAAGAAGGTATGCAAAACTCCAAATCCTATGCATGAGGTCTGCTACAAGTCCCAAGTTCCAATTCTAGCCACGATTAGCTTGAACACCTGAAAGGAATACTCAAAAGTGTCAACACAAAGGTTGGTGAGTTCGTAGGTTCTGTAAACAAGTATCAAGAATGGTGCCAGGTCAAAAGATCATCAAGATCCATAGCAATATGGCTAACAACTTACTTATGATAGCAAGAATCAAGTATCTCTATGCAACCGGCACTTACGGTATACCAGGCCTAACGGTGCAAGTATCAAGTATCAAGTATCTCAACTGGTGCCTCCAACTCCACCATAAGTATCAAGTATCAAGCATCTCAGACTCCAACATAAGTATCAAGCATCAAGTATCAAGTATCATAGTGCACATCATACAGTACAGTCAAATAGCCATAAATGATGATAGACACAAAGGCACGAGTATCCTTTCACCCCAAAATATTTATATAAGTAAAAAGGGGCTACGAAACTCACAATGATCTGGTGCAAGCACGGTTTATAAGCACAGAGATCAAGCACCAAGATAGATAGGTTATATCTATCAAAATCCAAGTACACCTTGATGGAAACCTATATATAGATCATTGGTCATAAATGAACACACGTATTAGTTCATGTGATTTATTAATCATTGAAATGTCCTTGATGAACTGATGATTTGGTCCTTAAAGATCCTTGAACTTTTGACTCAAAAAGAGTTTGAATGATCACACACACATATGTAGTTATAATGGTAATGTGTTGAACATGTCGTTACTAATGATTTTCTTGTATTAAGAACTTAGTTTGATCGACCATAGAACTTGTGCTTTAAATGATTTAGATGAATTATGAGTTTTAATGTACTGGTCTAGTGGTTAAGTACAAGATCTAGTTGATTTAAGTTCAAGCATGCCAAGTTATAAAACAAGATCATTTTGTGTCAAGATCTTCCTGTCAAGATCTTCCTGGCAAGATCTTCCTGGCAAGAATGTCCTAGCAAGATCTTCCTGGCAAGATCGTCCTGGCAAGATCTTCCTGGCAAGATCTTCCTAGCAAGATCTTCCTGGCAAGATCTTCCTGGCAAGATCGTCCTGGCAAGATCTTCCTGGCAAGATCTTCCTGGCAAGATCTTCCTAGCGCCAAGAACAATTGTTTGAGCAAAACCAATCTTAGAAGATCAGTTACCCAGAAGTGTTCCAACACCACAACACATCACAACTTTCACACGAGACCAAACGAGCATGCACAAGAACGAACAGGCTGCCCTAGGAGGATCTTGGGACCAAGATCGTCCTATCAGGACCGTCCCATTCACCAAGCGGGCTGGACAAGCACGAGAACACAAAACGAAGGTCTAGACCGATTTCAGGACTTGTTGGGTCATAAAACTAGCACATATTCACACAATATCATCGTCTCATAACACCAATACTAATTAAAAGATCAAAACATGCTATGAACAAATTGTGACCTCAAGAACAAGTTGTACTTTCACTTTCAAAAAATTGGGTTTTGTAGATTAAAGCATGTTATGACTCAAAATTGTTCATAAAAATGTTACTAAACACATTTAGACACAAACCCATTAACGATTAACACGATTTTCATTCAAAAATTGGACCAAAACATCAAGAACATAAACTTGAAAAAGTACATTTTTAATTTGATCAAAAGCTCATCAAATGTTGTTGTTACCTGTAAAATGATTCAAGAAGTGTGTTTTGATCATCAAGAGGATGCTAAAAGTACAGACGATTTTGATTTAACAATCCAAAATCAAGAGATGCTTTTGTGTGTGTTTTTGGTGGCTGCAGTGTGTGTTTTTAGTGAGAGAAGTGGAAGAAGAAGAAGATGAAGGTTGGTGCTTTCTCTCTCTAAACCCTCTATTTATAGTTTTTCCAATATTAAATGATTTAGTAAATGTAGGGACTATTTGTGAACTAGAACTTTTATGAACACGAACGTTTACGACCCGAGCTTTAGTATTCTATCGTATTAAATCATAAATTTGTCATTTAAATCAAGATTTAAGATCAATTTGACCTTCATGTAAACACATAATTGGGTCTAAATATATCAAGAACTTAAATTAAATAGAACTGTCTAATTATTCTAATGGTGAATGTACGATTCGAGGAACTTATTTAGTACATTTCTAAGTCGCTTGTTACATTCTCCCCTACTTAAAGGAATTTTGTCCCGAAATTCGAATTACACGTCATGCTTCAAGTTTCGATTGCACACCAAGTTTACAAGCATCAAGTTGCACGTTAAGTCTCAAGTATGTAATTACACAATAAGTAGTAAGTAGTATGATTCACATTGAACTTCAAGCATCACATCGCATAGCAAGCATTGAATGTCAAGTTAGGCACTAAGTTCTTAAGTTACTTTGGGTTTGTTATACTGGGTTAAGCGAATAAGTGAGGATACTTAAGTTTCATTTGATCTTCTCTTTCCCAAGTGAACTTTGGGCCAACGAACTTTCACAATGGTATACTTATGTTTCTTGAGCTTCTTGACTTCTCAATCCATAATTTCAACAGGTTCTTCTTTGAAACTTAAATCACTATCTACTCGTATCTCGTTGAAGGGTACATATGTTGCTTCATCAGCTAGACACTTCTTGAGGTTCGACACATGAAAGACATCGTGCACGTTGCTCAGCTCTGGAGGAAGTTTCAAACGGTAAGTTACTGCACCCACACGTTCTATGATCTCGAAAGGTCCAACGTATCTCGGAGCTAGCTTCCCTCTCTTAATGAATCTAACTACACCTTTCCAAGGCGATACTTTAAGCATTACCCGATCGCCCACCTGAATTCTAAGGGTTTTCATCGATAGTCAACATATTTCTTCTGTCTATCTCTTGCCTTCATGAGGTTCTCCTTGATCTGAGCAACCCTTTCAGTAGTTTCCACAATGATTTCTGGTCCTATTAACTGCATGTCTCCCACTTTGTGCCATGCAGGTGGAGATCGACATTTTCTTCCATACAAAACCTCAAAAGGAGGACATCCAATAGTCGAATGATAACTACTGTTATAAGAGAACTCGACTAGTGGGAGGTGAGTATCCCAACTACCACCAAAATCGATGACACAAGCTCTTAGCATGTCCTTTAGAGTCTGAATCGTCCTCTCACTCTGACCGTCTGTCTATGGATGGTAAGCCGTGCTCATATCAATTCGCCTTCCCAAGGCTCGTTGCATCGATTTCCAAAATCCGGATGTAAACCGACTATCTCTATCACAAATGATTGATAGTGGAACGTCGTGCTTAGCTACAATCTCCTTAAGATACAGACGCGCATATTGTTCCATACTATAATCTTCCCTTGTAGGTATGAAGTGAGCTGACTTGGTTAGTCGATCTACTACCACCCATATTGCATCTTTACTACTACTTGTTCTTGATAACTTCGTGACCAAATCCATGGTAATCTTTTCCCACTTCCACGTGGGAAGCTCTGGCTGCGTCAGTAGTCCTCCTGGTTTCTTATGTTCTGCCTTAACCTTCAGACACGTTAGACACTTGCTTACATAAACAGCCACATCGTTTTTCATTCCTGGCCACCAAAATAGATCTCGCAAGTCTTGATACATCTTATCTATCCCTGGGTGAATAGAATATCTTGCTTGGTGCGCTTCATCCATTATCAGCTTCCTTAGTCCCCCATACATTGGTATCCACAATCGGTCGCAAAAATACAGTCCTTCATCTTCTCTTTGAGCAAATTATTGTTCTATCATACCTCCCAACCCTTCTCTATCAATATTTTCTTTCTTGTTTGCTTCTACGTGTCCCCCAATCACTCTATCTTTCAGACCGTTGTGTAAAGTAACGCTCATAGCTCTAATTCGTCTTGGTCTAACTCTTTCCTTCCTACTTAAGGCGTCAGCTACCACGTTTGCCTTCCCCGGATGATAACGGATCTCGAAGTCATATCTTTTTGGTTAAAGATATGCTGAAGGCTCTTATAGTCTGTGTATATCACACTCTTCGTCCCGTACAGGTAATATCTCCAACACTTCAGCGCGAAAACAATAGCCCCTAACTCCAAATCGTGTGTCGTATAATTCTTCTCGTGGATCTTCAGCTGTCAAGAAGTATACGCAATAACCTTGCCTTTTTGCTGTAACAACCCTACTTTTTAATATTTTATACGTGCTAGTTAGGTTGTCTATGTTCCCGCAAGCCATAGTTATACTTGAAGCTAGTAGGTAATGCCCCAAATTAGTAATCTAAAGCTAATGATATGTATAAGAATTACCTAATGAAAATACCTCGGAACAAAAATTTTTAGAGGTGATTAATCGTTACGATAATAATAACTTAAGTCTCACAAATTGAGATACCAATCAAAATCCCTATGAAATATCCAACAAATCAAAAACAAAGCCAAATCAAGTAAATATGATCGTAATATGTAAAATTTCCAACTAAAAATATAATTGGAAGTATTATGTGAGTAAAAGCGTCGAAAACTTAATAAGTAAGCATATAAGCTTAAAAATGAATACGAATTTACAACCAATGACCTATGTAACCAACTAAAAATATAAAAAATATATCCATACACATATATATACATAACATATGCATACATTTATATATTCCTAACTAAAACAACCATTTTCTTACATTTAACTAACAAAACACTTACAAAAACAAATACCCATTAAACTTATACATACACTAATATACTTACACTATAATTTAACAAAAAAAAAAAATACTCCAAACCCCTCCAAATACCCATAGAGGCCGGCCCCCCCTTTTCCCCCCTCTCACACTCCACATTTTGAATATTACTCCTCCCAACTCTCCCTTGAAACTCACACAAAACACACTCTTCACTTTTTACACACACCAACTTTATTTTCTCTCTCAGAAACTCTCCTCTCCTCCCTCTCTTCTTCTTGAAATTGGCAGCCACAAAACAAAGGGAAGAACAAAGCAAAACTCATCTAAACACTTGTTAATAATAAGGGTTTAGGATAGGTTAAGCAAGGGTTTGATTAAGCTAAGGATTAAGGGTTGTTTTGAGGTTGAAACAAGGGTTATTTGGAGCTTTTGAGTCACGAAATTTCTGCACTTTTTCCATCTTCAAAAGTGTTCTTCAAGGGTATATATCTTCATCTCTTTACTAGATTAATCTTGTTCTTGTTCATATTAAAAAGGTTTTATCAAAAGTCCATGTTTTCTTCATATTTTCTTTTGAATATACACTTGATGAGGGCAAAGTTGATAGGATCTTTCTTTCCATGCTCATGCATGTTGAATCCATGAAGAAAGATCCAAGGATTCAACTAGCTAAAGACCCAAAAGTGTAGTTATATATTATATAGCTTTTGATATGGTTTTTCTTGTGAAAGATGGTCATATTAATATATATTATGAAGAAATATTTTCTGGAAAAATTGGTAAAAGAATATGTACTTGATGTTATATTATTAGATCCATGAAAGTTTGTAGCAAAAAGTGTTGATGTGTGTTGATAGTTTGTAAAGTAACTTTTTATATAAAAAGATGAACATATTTTATGTAATATTTGTACATATATTTCTGGAATATTTCATAAAAATATATTTTAT
Source organism: Erigeron canadensis (assembly GCF_010389155.1). Lineage (NCBI taxonomy): Eukaryota > Viridiplantae > Streptophyta > Magnoliopsida > Asterales > Asteraceae > Erigeron > Erigeron canadensis. Next base: position 9,728,375 of record NC_057764.1, read on the forward strand.
GTTGATGGATTTTTGATGGATAAAGATTTATGTTAAAAAGTGTTGATTTAAGTGCATGCATGCTAAATTTAAGAAGGTTGGATTTGTTGTTGGATTATGAGATGAAGCTAGGCTTTTAATAAGTGAAAAATATGTTAATATTATTGTTAATATTCTGGAAAAATTATTATAATGTCAAAAATATGATTATGGAACTAAACAAGTCAAAATAGGCTTGAAATCGAAAACTGAAAGCTTGTAAAAATGCACTTTTAGCACCCACTTGCACCAAAATCAAATGACCAAGAAAATATCACAAAGTTACTGTGAAAAATTGATATTTATATTACAAAACTCAACTTGGTTGGTTCAAGACAATAACAAGCTTAAAAATCACTTTTTCGGGTCAAATAATCACCAACCGAAAGCACAAAATTGCACATATCACACCACCACCACAATCACGACTTGGAACATCAAAATATGATGGATATTCTGGACAAAATGAAACAAGAAAAAAAATCCCTTTTGAAGCACTTAATTTGCTTAAGAAATGAGGCAAAAATCACTATTTCGGTAAACGATTTTCATGTTTAAAAGTCCTCAAATTATAAGGACACAAGAGAAGTTGAATGGTTATAAATTTTTATTGATAAAGGTGCCTAGAAAGGCCTGGAATTTTTGGACAAAAACTCTTGTGGTGATTTCTAAGTGTTTTTATGAATTAATAAATTTAAAAGGGATTTAAAGGATAATTAAATCAATAATAAATTATATAAATCATGAACTTGGAAAAATTCACATAACCAATGATAAAATAACTCAAACCTACTGTAGAAAAGTAATTACAAGAAAAGAACCAAGTTTCATATGATTTAAGAATAAATAACTAAGTTAAAATCACAAATTAATCACTATTATTAAATAAATAATAAAGCTTAAATAAATATATAAAATATAACCTTACAAGTTGAAAAGCATAATAAGCAGTAGATAATCACAATATAATTATCTATGAATTTTAAAGGTAATTTAAGAACCTAAAGATAATTATAAAGAATTATTTAATTAATTAATACATAAATGGAATAAATATGTAATTAAATAATAATAAATCAAGGAAATTAATATAAATCAGAAAATATATTTTAAGATTCATAATATTATAGTACCAATATCAAATAAAATTACAAAGCTAAGCATACAAAAGAAATCATGCGTATCAAAGCCAAACTACCGAAATTCTAATAAACGCGCAAAAACGTATAACGCGAAAACTACTCTTATCACCAATTCTAATTTAACCAAACATTTTGAACATCATAATACACTTTGATTCCATAATTAAGTAACAACCAAATATAGGCAAGCCTACTAGCATACATCTCATGATCTAGTTTACTAGTTCATGTAACACATACTTACGTTGTGTATATTTGAATACCATGGTTTAGGCTTGCTTGAGGAACGACACCACTAGGCGCATTCCACGTACTTGATCAGCCCCTAACACCCTCCAATCAAGTGAGTCATAGCCCCCTTTTCAAACTATTTTATGTGTTTAACTTTCGGGGTGAAAAGCATGATAAGTAAAGTTATTTTATATATATATATGAAGTATTTCTTGAAAGAAAGTTTGATATATGAAAAGACTCTTGATAAGTATGATTATGATATGAAGTTATAACGTATGTTCCAAGTGATAATTGTTATATGATGAACTTGAGTTCTGTCAACCCGTTTTCTTTTCGGTACACTACTATTTACTCCTAAGGGAGGCCTTCGTGATGACCATCACTTCCAGTCCGACCATTAGGAGTCGTCCACCCATCCGGAGCGTAACGGTGGAAGGATGGTTGCCTTCGTGATGACCATCACTTCCAGTCCGACCATTAGGGTGTTCTAGCTACGTAAGTTTAATCGGTCGTCCTCATGACACGACCCCAAGTATAAGTAAGGCACTTGATTGACAGCTTGTGCAAAGATAAGAAGTATTATGACGCTTCGGACTTGAAAATGGTAGTAGTAGTGGCTCAAGTATTTATTCATCAAAAAGCTATTTAAGTTTTGCCCTCGTGGTTAAAAGAAATTGAAGTTGAAATGATTGGATATTAAGATTTGAGTATTAAGATTTGAACATACGTTTTTGGAAAAGAATATTCGTAAAGATATTTGAAGGTCCTACTTGGTGGTTCTTTATTTTTGGTCATAAGTGGTATATTAATATATATATGTTGCTAGTTAAAAACCTATGAACTCACTCAACTCTCGTAGTTGACACTTTTTCTTCATGCTTTTCAGGTTTAGAGCAGTAAGTTTGCTAATGGACCGCCTCTGGATGTTGTAATTGTTTGATGCTTGAAGGCTTGTAATGCAAACAATTATCCTTTTAAATCGGATTTGGATTTATGTAATTGTTTTAAACAATTGAATTTGAACTATGTAATCGCTTATTTTGGGATGATTTTAAGACTTTAATTATGATGTTTTCCATTTAATCTTTTGTACCATGTCGTTCTGTGGCATCTCGTGTTTCCGCCGTAGTCGGGGTGTTACATTTGCATCAATACACACCCTAAGCCTTGACCCGATGCGTCACAATAAATGATAAAGTCATCAGATCCGTCAGGGAGACTTAAGATCGGCGCGTTACATAACTTCTCCTTCAGTAGTCTGAAAGCTTCTTCTTGTTTCTCGCCCCAATCAAAACTTCTATCCTTGTGTGTCAACAACGTTAAGGGTTGTCCGATCCTTGAGAAGTTTTCTATGAATCGTCGATAGTAGCCTGCTAATCCAAGGAACTGTCGGATCTTTGTCGGTGTCTCTGGTCTTCTCCATTTCTCCACCGCTTCTATCTTGCTGGGGTCAACCTTTATTCTATCCTTGTTAACTACATGACCCAAAAACTTCACCTCTTCCAACCAAAATTCACATTTTGAGAATTTTCCATACAATTTTTCAGTTCTCAGAAGCTCCAATGCTTGCCTCAGATGCACTTCGTGCTCCTTCTTAGTCCTTGAGTATATGAGGATGTCGTCGATGAATACAATGATGAAATCATCTAAGTATGGCTTACATACGCGGTTCATGAGATCCATGAAAACAGCAGGCGCGTTTGTCAATCCAAATGGCATCACCAAAAACTCAAAATGCCCATATCTCGTGCTAAAAGCTGTTTTTGCTATGTCTTCTTCGCGTACTCTCAACTGATGATAGCCAGAACGAAGATCGATCTTAGAGAAGTACTTGGCGCCTTGGAACTGATCGAACAAATCATCAATACATGGCAAAGGATAACGGTTCTTAACGGTTAATTTGTTCAACTCGCGGTAATCAACGCATATGCGAAACGACCCATCCTTTTTTTTAACAAATAATATCGGTGCTGTTGGGTCTTTTGGGTTTTATCAAAGTCATATTTTCCTTATAAACATGAAAAACGCAGCGGAAGAAATGAACCTTTCATTATGTTATATGTAGTTAAAATCAAATTTTAACATATAAAAGAAAACCCCAAACAATAAGGATCCATGTATATGAATGTCATACAATCAAAATAACAACCATAGGGTGTTTAGAAGACTACCTTCTTCCAAGCTTATGAGAAGGTTGATATGAAGAAGATGATGTTCCTAGAAAGGCCAAGTCTTCAAGATAGAAGTACCTCAAGCTTGCATACCCCAAGTCTCCAACAAACACCCAAATATGCTAGGATTTAGACTTAAAAAAACTTTCTCCTTTTGCCTTGTTTGTGCCAAAATCAAGAGAACAAAAAGAGAGAGTTTTTGCACTTGAGAGTTGAGAGAACACTATATCAAATGCATGTAACAATTGTGTGTTTCCAATGTAGCTAGTGGGTTATGTAAAACAAGCAAATGCATGTGCATTTTTGGGTGGGGTTGGCTGGCCACAAGGTGAGACCACATGGGTCTCACTAACTCAAAATCCACTTGCATTTTCCTTTTATACAATATATATAAATGTATTATAACATGTTATATACCTTATGTAACATATTATGTATTATACATAACACACATAAGTGTTTATTTTGCCAAATAAACACATTCACATATTTCTCAAAATAAATTATCCATATAATTTACTTATATTTCTCAAGTGCATTTATTTAGAAACCCATTTCCTAAATGCTTCAAGTATTGATATTTATTTAAAGATCATATCATATAAATACATATCATAAGTGTTTGTCTAACTTGTTATTGGGTATGACCTGACTTGGATCATCACATACTAGCCACGTCAATTTAATATGTGTCTTGGGCATCTGAAATTCCAACAATCTCCCACTTGCACAAGATTCATAGAATATTGACGCAAATAGCAAATACCGCCTAACAACGGTTTGCTACCCCTAATACGTGTGACGTAGTGCCATTCAATAACATCATCCCCTTCAAGTCTCTACTTGAAATGATTTAGGTGAATCGATCATTTTTACTTTTGTCACAGATGTCATGTTAAATCCTAGAGACATAGAGTGATCATTCTCTATTGATTTAACTTTGTAACAGGCCTTAGACATCTAACTCTCAACGAATAAGAGGGACAAATCCCATTTCGACTACATACGTCTTTCACAATCACCTTATATCATACCTGAGCTTAGCCTTATGTACTGCCATGTTTCAGAACAGCGAAGAACCAAGTCAAAGTGTAATATTCAGTGAATATCAAGACCCAATATGTATCTCAGGTCTGAGGACACAATGATATTCGCCTTTTAAATCAAGATTACTTATGATCAATCACAAAGATTCCATGTAGTAATGCTTGAGTGCAGGTCAGTCCAATATTTGTATCCCACAAATATCTATGAACCTTGGCAGCAACACATTGCTCTATATTGAAAACCTTTCGAACATCTACCAATCCAAGTTCATAACAGTCTTACATTCATATTTGTTCCCACAAATATGATCGACTACGGACATTTAGAATAACTAATTTATTCATGGATTTAAACATGCAAAAAAAAAAAAATGGAACATAACACACTTTAAATGCATAATACCAATATTCATATAAAAGTGTTAACAAATACAAACGTTCCGATATCCAAATACATAAAATAGATCAAATCCAATCACTAGAATATCGAAGTCCCATGGCACAAGTATGACTTTCATGCTTAGGCCTTTCAAGGAGCTTCGTGAGTGGGTCCGCAATATTTTGATCGGTGTGAACTTTGCGAATACATATCTTTCCCTTTTCAACTTCATCCCTTATGTAGTTGAATCTCCGCTCAATGTGTCTAGTCTTTTGATGCGCACGAGGTTCTTTGATTTGAGCAATTGCGCCCTCGTTATCACAAAGGATTTCTAGGGGTTCTTGAATGGAAGGAACAACCCCTAGATCGGCAATGAATTTCTTCAACCATGCAGCCTCTTGTGCTGCCAAAGAGGCGGCGATGTATTCTGACTCTGTAGTGGACAATGCAACCACATCTTGCTTCGAGCTTTTCCAAGAAACAGCTCCTCCATTTAGAATGAAGATGTACCCCGATTGTGATCGAGAATCATCTCGATCAGTTTGGAAACTCGCATCCGTGTAACCCTTTACAACGAGCTCCTCCTCACCAGATCCATATATTAAGAACATATCTTTAGTATTTCTAAGATATTTCAATATATTCTTGACAGCCATCCAATGACTATCTCCTGGATTTTGCTGGTATCTACTTGTCATGCTCAAAGCGCATGACACGTCCGGTCTCGTGCATATCATAGCATACATGATGGATCCTATAGCAGATGCATATGGGATTCCATTCATTTTCTCTTGCTCAACTTTTGAGCTAGGAGATTGAGAAGTGCTCAATATAGTTCCTCTTTGAATAGGTACTAAACCTTTCTTAGAGTTTTCCATCTTGAACCTTTTCAAGATTTTATCTATGTATGCACTTTGATTCAAACCTATTAAGCGCCTTGATCTATCCCTATAGATCCTTATTCCCAAAATATAGGCGGCTTCACCAAGATCCTTAATGGAAAAGCAACTTCCAAGCCAGGCTTTTACACCTTCCAAGGTTGGAATATCATTTCCAAATAGAAGAATGTCATCGACATATAATACTAGAAAGGTAATGATGCTCCCACTGGCCTTCTTATACACACAAGCTTCATCAGCGTTTTTGATGAAGCCAAATTTCTTGACTTCTTCATCAAAACGACGATTCCAGCTTCTTGATGCTTGTTTCAATCCATAGATTGATTTCTTTAACTTGCATACTTTATTAGGATGTTTAGGATCGACAAAACCTTCAGGCTGATCCATATAGACATCTTCCTCAAGATATCCATTTAGAAAAGCGGTTTTGACATCCATTTGCCATATCTCATAGTCATAATGAGCGGCTATGGCAAATAATATCCTAATAGACTTTAGCATTGCCACGGGCGAAAAAGTTTCATCATAGTCGACCCCTCGAGTTTGAGTGAAACCTTTTGCTACAAGTCTAGCTTTATAAGTAAGCAAGTTTCCATGCATATCGTGTTTCAATTTGAACACCCATTTACTTCCAACTACTTTGGAATTTGGTGGTTCATTAACTAATTCCCAAACTTGGTTATCATACATGGATTGCATCTCAGCGTTCATGGCTTCTAACCATTTGTCCGAATCCGATTTGGACATTGCATCATGGTAGGTGGTAGGTTCATCAGAAACCATCATATAGCATTCATCCATAAGAAATCCATATCTTTCAGGTGGATAAGAAGCTCTACCAGATCTGCGAACGTTTTGTGTGCCTTGATCAACTCCTTGATCATCTTCAACATATTTTTGTTGAAAGCTAGTGTCACCCAAGTGTGTATCTGTCAGTGGTTCTTGATCTTCTTCAAGTTCCACTGTTCTAGAACTAGTTCCTTCCATAAGGAATTTAGTCTCCAAGAACTCAGCCTTTCGAGCAACAAATACATTTTGCTCATTAGGATCGTAGAAATAATATCCCAAATCATCTTTAGGATATCCTACAAAGATACATTTAGTGGATCGGGGTTCTAATTTGCTTGAGGTATCATGTCTTACATAAGCCTCACAACCCCATACTTTTAAATATGACAAAGATGGAACTCTTCCATGCCATATTTCAAAAGGTGTTCTCTCCACTTTCTTGGTTGGAGCCATATTTAAAATTCGGGCAGCAGAGATTATGGCATAACCCCAAAATGACAGAGGTAGTGAGCTTTTGCTCATCATAGAACGAACCATATCTAATAGGGTTCGATTCCTCCTTTCAGACACACCATTATGTTGTGGTGTTCCAGGGGGAGTTAGTTGTGAGATTATCCCACAACTTCTAAGATGATATTGAAAAGCATCACTTAGGTATTCACCTCCTCTATCAGAACGAAGAATTTTTATTGTCTTGCTGAGTTGGTTTTCTACTTCATTCTTGAAAATTTTGAACACTTCAAAAGCTTCACTCTTGTGTTTTAATAAGTACACATAACCGTAACGACTATAGTCATCGGTGAATGTAATGAAGTATCTTTCACCATTCCTAGTCATTGGCTTAAAAGGACCACATACATCCGAATGTATGATACCTAATAAATCTTTTGCCCTTTCATTAGTGCCATTGAAAGGTGCCTTAGTCATCTTGCCTTGTAAACAAGATTCACATACATCAAATGAATCATTTGATTTTGTTTTCAAAAGACCATTCTTTTGAAGTGTTAGTACGCGATTCTTATTTATATGGCCAAGACGACAATGCCAAATATAGGTTTCACTTAAATCTAATTTAAGTTTCTTGGTGGTAGCTTGGTACATTGAGTTGTCATATGTTGTGCTTTCATGAACCAATTCATAAATACCATTTCTAGGCATGGCTTTAAAATAAAATACATCATTCATAGAAATATGGATATCATTGTTAACAAATTTAAAATCATATCCAACATGTCTTAAACGGGAAACTGAAATAATGTTCCTAGTTAAACTAGGTGCATACAAAACATTGTTCAATACAATTTCCAAACCATTTGGTAGTTTCAAAAGATAGTCTCCTTGGGCTTCAACTTGTACTTTCGCACCATTGCCCATAAAGAGACTAATGTCCCCCTTCTTGATGTTCCTTTTTCTTATGAACCCCTGTAACATATTACAAATATGAGTTCCACATCCGGTATCCAATACCCATATGTAAGAAAAAACAGTATTAAGCTCAATATATATCATAAATATTGTACCTGAGGTTTGCCCTGCATCCCTCTTAGCTTTCAACTCTTTGAGATAGGTTGGACAATTACGCTTCCAATGTCCTACCTCCCCACACTCAAAGCATGGGTCATTGACAGCAACCTTTTGCTTCTTCGTTTTTGGAGTATCCATTTTTGCCTTTCCTGTTCCTCTGTTGTTCCTTTTGTTGTTTCCCTTTCCTTTAGCAACATTTGCTTTTGGTCCGGGGTTGGCCCTTTTCTTTCCGCCTTCATTGATCATGTGAACGGGTTGAACCTTTCCTCCCATGCTAGCCTCGGCCGTTTTGAGCATCCCATGGAGCTCGGAAACGGTTTTGTCCCATCCGTTCATGTTATAATTTAACACGAAGGTCTCAAATCTCTTAGATAAGGAGTTGAGGATCAAATCCGTAGCCAACTCGGTTGAAACGGGACAATTTAGCCTTTCGAGGCGATCAATGTAGCTTTTCATTTTAAGAACATAAGTTGAGACGGGTTGAGAATCATCCATATGACATGCATGAAGCGCTCGAACCGTTTCGAAGCGTTCAACCCTTGCCTTTTGTTGGAACATTTCCTTGAGTTGGGTAATCATGTCGTATGCCCCATGGTGCTCGAACTCCTTTTGGAGTTCGGGAGTCATACTCGCCAACATTATGCAACTAACTTGCACAGAGTCATCGACATATTTAACCCAATCATTGTAGGCATCAACATTTGTTTCTTCGGGCTCATCGGGAATAGGATCGTCTAGTATATAGGATTTCTTTTCATGCTTGAGAACAATTCTCAAGTTACGAAACCAATCCACAAAGTTGTTTTGGTTAAGACGCTCCTTTTCAAGGATGGATCTTAGTGAAAAATTATGGACGTTTGGGTTGGGGTTGATTGGATTGTTAGCGGCCATCTACAAGATTAACAAAGTCTTTATTAGTATTTTCGATATCAAATATAAATTTTAATTGTTAATACCCTTTTATGTCTCATGGACAATTAATAATTAAAATCTAGAATCCAATGTTATATTTAAATGATGGTTAGGTGACCTTTATCCCATTATTTAAATTAACAAGGTAGTCAATGTTTGACAATTGTAACATTTTACAATTTCTAGTGGTATGGGATCGGTTTTAACATCTTATGTTAAGTCGGCATGTTTAATCCCATCAACGCCTTTGGTTACCATGCTTCGGTGACCCTAATCACATGGCTTCCAAGTCAAGTTGTCTCACTTATACACACATGTAAATTTATCTATACAAATGGTTAGGTGACCTTTATCCCACAAGTATAATGAATTTACCTTAACTTATAAGTTCCCTCAAGGTAGTTAGGTGACCTTTATCCTACAAAGAGTTCCCAAATAATTAAGTGTTGTATAAAAGATGGCGTTTTAACTTGTTTTTAAAGGGTCGTTTGAGTTTTTATATTCTAGTTAAAACTTTGTATCATGATGATAATTTTGAAATCCATATTTCAAAGTTCTTTTATAAAATCCATTTTTATAATTGTAGCCATTAACTTTTAATAAAAACCATTTTATTTTACCAAGTTAATGTCAATTTTAAAACCAATTTTTAAACTTTTATGTATGTCATTTAGTTTGTAGTTTTGAACATCCACATGACAATATTATCAAACAACCACACAAACATGACAAACATAATAATAAGTGCACAACATTAGCCAACTAATTTGACCACACTTGTTAGCCGAAACAAGTGTGTCAAAAGGTCCCAACCTAAGGGACAAAGTGACACAAAATTTATGTCAATGAACTCCCACTTGATCTTGCATTCAAATGCTTCAAGTAATCTTTTGTGATGTGATTTGAATGTCTTTCTTCACTCTTCCTTTTGGCCTCCAAAACAGCCCCTAAACTCTTTAAAGCCTTCTTGGAGATTACATTTACAAGAAAAAATGCAACTAGTCTACTTATTACATTCCAAATGAAATAAATAAAATTACATAACCAAATGAATGAAGAAAATCCTATTTAACTATTACAACCATTGAATAATTAAATAAAATACAAACACATCCACATATCACAAACAATCACAAGGTCTTTTGGCTAAGTTGTGACACTATAATACACAAACAAAAATCAACTTTTGATGCATACATCCATATAACCGGCTCTAGATGCCATTGTTGGGTCTTTTGGGTTTTATCAAAGTCATATTTTCCTTATAAACATGAAAAACGCAGCGGAAGAAATGAACCTTTCATTATGTTATATGTAGTTAAAATCAAATTTTAACATATAAAAGAAAACCCCAAACAATAAGGATCCATGTATATGAATGTCATACAATCAAAATAACAACCATAGGGTGTTTAGAAGACTACCTTCTTCCAAGCTTATGAGAAGGTTGATATGAAGAAGATGATGTTCCTAGAAAGGCCAAGTCTTCAAGATAGAAGTACCTCAAGCTTGCATACCCCAAGTCTCCAACAAACACCCAAATATGCTAGGATTTAGACTTAAAAAAACTTTCTCCTTTTGCCTTGTTTGTGCCAAAATCAAGAGAACAAAAAGAGAGAGTTTTTGCACTTGAGAGTTGAGAGAACACTATATCAAATGCATGTAACAATTGTGTGTTTCCAATGTAGCTAGTGGGTTATGTAAAACAAGCAAATGCATGTGCATTTTTGGGTGGGGTTGGCTGGCCACAAGGTGAGACCACATGGGTCTCACCAACTCAAAATCCACTTGCATTTTCCTTTTATACAATATATAAATGTATTATAACATGTTATATACCTTATGTAACATATTATGTATTATACATAACACACATAAGTGTTTATTTTGCCAAATAAACACATTCACATATTTCTCAAAATAAATTATCCATATAATTTACTTATATTTCTCAAGTGCATTTATTTAGAAACCCATTTCCTAAATGCTTCAAGTATTGATATTTATTTAAAGATCATATCATATAAATACATATCATAAGTGTTTGTCTAACTTGTTATTGGGTATGACCTGACTTGGATCATCACATACTAGCCACGTCAATTTAATATGTGTCTTGGGCATCTGAAATTCCAACAATCTCCCACTTGCACAAGATTCATAGAATATTGACGCAAATAGCAAATACCGCCTAACAACGGTTTGCTACCCCTAATACGTGTGACGTAGTGCCATTCAATAACATCATCCCCTTCAAGTCTCTACTTGAAATGATTTAGGTGAATCGATCATTTTTACTTTTGTCACAGATGTCATGTTAAATCCTAGAGACATAGAGTGATCATTCTCTATTGATTTAACTTTGTAACAGGCCTTAGACATCTAACTCTCAACGAATAAGAGGGACAAATCCCATTTCGACTACATACGTCTTTCACAATCACCTTATATCATACCTGAGCTTAGCCTTATGTACTGCCATGTTTCAGAACAGCGAAGAACCAAGTCAAAGTGTAATATTCAGTGAATATCAAGACCCAATATGTATCTCAGGTCTGAGGACACAATGATATTCGCCTTTTAAATCAAGATTACTTATGATCAATCACAAAGATTCCATGTAGTAATGCTTGAGTGCAGGTCAGTCCAATATTTGTATCCCACAAATATCTATGAACCTTGGCAGCAACACATTGCTCTATATTGAAAACCTTTCGAACATCTACCAATCCAAGTTCATAACAGTCTTACATTCATATTTGTTCCCACAAATATGATCGACTACGGACATTTAGAATAACTAATTTATTCATGGATTTAAACATGCAAAAAAAAAAAAAAAATGGAACATAACACACTTTAAATGCATAATACCAATATTCATATAAAAGTGTTAACAAATACAAACGTTCCGATATCCAAATACATAAAATAGATCAAATCCAATCACTAGAATATCGAAGTCCCATGGCACAAGTATGACTTTCATGCTTAGGCCTTTCAAGGAGCTTCGTGAGTGGGTCCGCAATATTTTGATCGGTGTGAACTTTGTGAATACATATCTTTCCCTTTTCAACTTCATCCCTTATGTAGTTGAATCTCACCAACTCAAAATCCACTTGCATTTTCCTTTTATACAATATATATAAATGTATTATAACATGTTATATACCTTATGTAACATATTATGTATTATACATAACACACATAAGTGTTTATTTTGCCAAATAAACACATTCACATATTTCTCAAAATAAATTATCCATATAATTTACTTATATTTCTCAAGTGCATTTATTTAGAAACCCATTTCCTAAATGCTTCAAGTATTGATATTTATTTAAAGATCATATCATATAAATACATATCATAAGTGTTTGTCTAACTTGTTATTGGGTATGACCTGACTTGGATCATCACATACTAGCCACGTCAATTTAATATGTGTCTTGGGCATCTGAAATTCCAACAGGTGCACCCCAAGGTGAAGAACTCGGTCGAATGAATCCCTTATTTTGTAATTCTTGCAATTGTGCTGCTAGTTCTTGCAATTCGGAAGGACCCAAACGGTACGGTGTTTTCGCTATTGGCATAGCGTCGGGTACTAGATCAATGCGAAACTCGACTTGCCAAGGTGGGGGTAATCCCACCACATCATCAGGAAAAACATCAGGGAAGTCGCATACGATAGGTATGTCAGTAATCTTGGCTACCTTATCAGTAGCACTCTTAAGGTGTCGGCCAATAGTTTCTATTCGTTCGCCATGAATTTCTAACACATGACCGTCGCTCATAGGTATCCTAAGGATTTTAGCGCGGCATACGATGGATGCATCCACACGGGACAACCAATCCATCCCAACGATAACGTCAAAACTACCCATTCCAAAAGGAATCAGATCAATATAGAACGAGTAGCCCTCTAAAGTAAGTAAACACTTAGGCACTACCCTTTCTAGCCTAGCTAGTTTACCACTGGCTACCTCAATCTCGTAACAAGCATGCAAGTAACAGGTTGGCACATTTAAGATACACAGAAAGTTAGTGGACATAAAGCTGTAGTCGGCTCCAGAATCGAATAACATAGTAGCAACATGATCGTTCAGAAGAAATGTACCAGTGACAACGTTGGGATCATTTGCAGCTTCCACAGCATTTAGGGCAAAGGCTCGACCTTTGGCTTGCTGACCTTGGTTTGCTCTTGGTTGAGGTGGACCGGCAATCTGCAGCTGGTTACGGTTCACTGTTGCTGGGGCTGACTGTCGGTTAAGTCGAGGGTATGTGTTACGGTAGTGGTCAGCGCTCCCACATTCATAACAAGTTCCTCGGTTACCTTGAAGATTTCTGGCATTAGGTGGGATGGCATTCAACGGTGCAACATTCAGTGGGGCTGCTTGTACTCGTGGTGCTCTACAATCTCAAGCAAGATGACCAAACCTCTGAGAGTTGAAACAAGTCTTACATGGTGATGTTGGCAAATGGTGCAGATTACACTTGTCGCATAGGGGGTGCGGGCCCACATAACCCTTCTGAACCATCTCAGTCACGACATACACTTTCCCCATCTTGGCCCTCTTATCCTTCTTGTCACCCCTCCATTTGCTGGTCTCCCCCCAATCTTTCCTCTTCTCACTTGACTTACTCAAGACTCCACTTTGAACCAACTCGTCAGTAATAGCCTCTAATCTCAACACTGCTTCATTCATAGTAGCAGGAGTTGTCCCTGCCATAGTCAGTCTAATCTGAGGAATCAAGCCCGAGATGTACTTCTGGATACCCTTGGAGTCCGGTGTCACTAGATGCGGGACAAGCCTGGACAACTCTTCAATTGAGTGTACTTGGCGTGCTCAACTCCAGTTATCTTGTGTTCTCCGAATTCTCTTTCCAACCTACTAACTTCCACTTCCGAACAAAACTTCTTTAACATCAGTCCTTTAAACTCTTCCCATGGCATAGCTACAGCAGCAGTCCTTCCTCTAGCTTGCAATTGAGTGTTCCACCAAGTTAAGGCTTTATCAGTGAGGGACCCAACTACATACTTGACCCTCTGATATGGCGCACACTCACTCATATCAATCATAGACTCCATTTTCTCCAACCACTGAATGAACTTCACAGCACCGCCCTTTCCATCATAGTCTTGTATTCCACAATGGCGAAATTCTCTATAAGTACACCCCTTCACTGTCTCATCATCATCAACATGAACTCGAGCAACCCTCCTTGGTCTCGGACCAACATACACACCATCTCCAACAAACTCAACCTCTGGGTCGTAATCCTCTTGTTCATGAACTACCTGCTCTGGATTAGCTCCCTCTGGTTCAACCGCCACTGGTTCTTATACAGCTTCTGGTGCTCCTCCCTGAGGCTGGTCCTGAGTTCTACCCATGGAAGCAGTGACTTGTACCACAATAGTTGGCATGGAAGCGGTCAACTGCTCAGCAAAGATAGTAGCTATGTCGGGGATCTGAACATGACCCGCAGCACCTCCTCGACCACCACGGCCACCACGGCCCTTCCAACGGCCTCTTCCTTGATTTCCTCCTCGGCCGCCCTTTGGATTACCACGGCCGCCCTGTTCTCCTTGAGCCTCAGCATTCGGGTTCGCCCTCGTTCGCACCATTTTTCCTATATTAGAAAAAGACGTGTTCGGCGTTAGAATGAGGAAATAGTCGTTCGTGACGTCATTTACGCACTCTCAACACACTCGTGTTAGTTTTCTAGAATTCTATACATTTATGTATTCATTACCGCAGGCAATTCAATTATCACAATCCAATTGAAACAATATCATCAGATGTTAGAAATTCAAAATAGTGCTTAGTTGTATTTCATTATCTTTGTACATTTGTATATGTAATATAAGTTTGAGGGGGAGCTTATGTATTTACTTAAAGTATAAATACCCCTCAAGCCTTAACCTTTTGTAACCTTTAGTCACATATTGCAAAATATATCTCCAAGCTTTTCACACACACTTCTCTGTCTCTCTCAATACACACACTAACACACACACACATCCACCATTGTTAATCACCTTACTTCCTTACTTCGGCACCCGAACACGAACGATTTATGATATATTACATTTGGTATCAGAGCGAAACAACAATCTGTTGACGATCCAGAACAGATTCAATACATATTCATTGAATTCTGTTCAAATTCTGCTTCTACGTGTTCAAAGAACCTTTTTACCGCCATTTCTGTTCTTCAACAATTTACATTCAATTTCTGTTCAATTTTCTAGTTTTTGTTCACTAATACTTTCCAAATCATATTTCAAAACATTCTGTTAAGTTTCAGAATCAAATTCAAAGTTTTGAGTAAAATCAAAATTTTCGAAAATTTGATCAAACTTTGAGTTTCACAAATAAGTTGATTTGAGATATGGAATTGTTTTTAGGATTATGCGCGATCATTTTCTGAGCATTTTGATGTTTGGATCACATTCTAATTCTCAAAACTGAGTGAGAATTGATCAATTTTGTATCAAAAACCATTTGTTTTATCTGTTCTGTTTATATGTGCAGGTATCACAAAACAATCTTTATTGAAGGAACTAAAACGATCTAATTTAGATCGTTCTAGCTTGTATAATTCTGTGTGAATTGTGTGGTGTGTGGATCGTGATTCTGAAGTTGTAGTTATTGGGAATCACACACTTCCTTGGGTAACTGATCTCCTTGAGATTGGTTTTGCTCAAAAATTTCCAAATCATTGTGTTACTCTGCCCAAATTTTCAAAGTTTTCATACTTAGAAAGTTTTAACCCAAATTGTTAAAACGATCTAAATTTAGATCGTTCTAACTTTTCATTACAATTCCTTAAAACGATCTTTTAAAACATTTCATTTTTCCTTTCTTTCGTCTTTCGTCTTTATTCTTCATCACTTAGAAAATTACTTTTCTAAAACGATCTAATTTAGATCGTTTTGTCTTCATTTTTCAATACTTAGAATTTTTTTTTCCAAAAATCTAAAAAGATCTAAATTTCTAGCTTCATTTTCTAAATCAATTTTGTTTGTAATTCAATCATTTCAAATGACAACAATCAACATCAATTCAAACATTTCATCAAGAGAGGTACAAGTTTTTACTCAAACTGATTACTTGTCTCTTCAAACAACTGCTGATACTTTGACAATGCAAAATCATACTTTGAAAACAAATTTGACTATGGCTAAACAAGAGTTTGATAAACTTAACGAAGTTTTTTCTCAACTCTCAATAGCTCATGATGCTCTCAAAGTTAACTATGACTCTTTGAAAGAAATGCATTTGTTAAGTAACAGTTCTCAAGTTGTTTCACCCAATGCACATTTAACCAATAAATGTCAAGACTTTGAAAAGACTGTCCATTCACTCAAGCAAACCATTGAGACCTTACAGCTTGAGAAAATCATTGAATGGATAAGAGCAAATGCAAGACAAGTAGATGTTGAGTTTCTCACAAACAAAATGAAAGATATGAGACCAAATTGTGAAAAACATGAAAGACAGATTTCTGACTTAAACAGTTCTTGTTTTCTCAAAGGAGTTGAAATTGAAACTCTTCAATAACAAGTTGAAGATTTGAAAGAAAACATTTTGTTCTACCAAGAGAAAATTTACAAAATAGAACAAAATCCTTTCTTAGATTTCACTGCTTATTACAACAAATCAAAGATTGATAAATCAGAACTTCTTTTTGGTTTAGGTTGTGAGAATCCAGCACATTTAGAGAAAATTCAAAAAGAAGATCTTGGTGCTTTGTATGATGAAAAATTTCTTCGCCTTGGCATGATACAAAAATTCATCAGACCATCTGAGGATGATTTTGAGTCAGATGATGTTGAAAGACCAAAACCAACTCAAATAAACATTGATTATGTTGCTCTTAATGATTCTTACAAGAAAACTCATAACAGATCAATTTATGAGTTAGAAGAAATAGACAACATTTCAGTGAAACAAAATGAGTCTCAACAAGAGTCTTCCAAATCAATTTCTCACAGAGTTTATATTCCAACTACCATATTGGAAAAAGAAATTGAAAACCTAAAACAAAAAGTTGAGTCTCAACGAAAGGTCATTGAACATCTGAAAACTCAAGATTATTCCCCAAATGTAAGTGAGACCACCCCTACCCATATGATAATCAATCATAATTATGATGATTGTTCCACTCCATCCAATAGGAGTGAGAATTCTACAAAAGTATTGCAGGATGAATGCATCTTTTCTAAAGAAATTCAAGATATGACCACAACAATGTTATCATCATTTTCCAAGATTGAAGAAAAAATTCAAGCTTTAAAGACTAAACGTCTTGCTTCTGTCAAAAAAGTACTTTCTTTTGAAGCTTTTGTGATCACACCTAATGACAAAAGCAAAGTAACTTTAGAGCATAAAATTGAGATTCCTGAAAATTTTAAGGCTAAAGCAAAAGCATTGATTGAAAAGATGACTACCAAAACTGGTTCTCAACCTAAAAGTCAATCAAAAATTAAAAAGGGAGTTAAACAACTTTCTTTCAAAAAGCCTAAAGTTGAATCAAAGAAGGAATCTAAATTTAAGATTGCTCAAACTTCATTTTACTCACCCAAAAGTCAGATTGCACCAACTGACAAAGGAAAAGACACCTTTAAGGTTCATGCTTCATCTGTTTCTAGAACCTCCGCTCTTAAAACTATCTCTAAAAATAGTTCAATATCCAAGATGTCAAAAACTAGTCAAGTTTTCCTCACAAAAGACACATCTAAGGGTATAACTATTTATAGGGATTAGTATGGATGGTTCACTGTCAAAACTCTAAAGAAACAGAATCCCAAATCTTCAAACAATACCATGATCAATTTTTCTAATCCAAAAGGACCCATAAAACAGTGGGTACCAAAACCAACTTAATTTTTTTTGTAGGTAATAAAGGTCTGTGCTATGTTCTTCCACTTCGGAAGACATTCAACACATGATCCTGGAATGAGTTACTGATCAAAGAAACTATCTCAAATAAGTGCTAATTACTAATTTACTAACTTTCCTCTACATGTTGTGTAAAAATCATCCATCTCTCTAATTTCATTCATTATTTGTCAAACATTGATGCTATACTTACGTGCAATATGTTTTATATCATGCAATTTTTGAGGGGGAGAGAAAGGATAATTCATGAAGCGAGGGGGAGTTTGTATATTTGCACTATTTGATTAGAAACTCATTGTTATTTTAAGAAAAACAAAATATAAAAATAAAAATTTAAAAATTCACAAAAATATTTTTGTTTGTTTTGTTTTTGTTTAAGTATTGTTTCAAAATTCTGTTATTAGAAAAAGCCCAAAACAAGTCAAGCCCAATCCTAATCTAACCATACTTGACCCAGATAGCCAAACCCGATCCAATAAGCCATACCCGACCCATTTTCTTTTCTTTCTCTTTAAGGAGGGAAAGATTATGTTTTTCTTTCTTATCTATTCACATTTACCCATAATTATCACTTTCTTACCAAAAATCATCATAAATTTTTTTTGTTTCTGATCATCAAAAGAAGTTAAGGGTCTTGTTCCAAATCATTATGTGATCATTTCTTTCTATAACATCATCATCTTTCAATCACATCCACAGGTACTATCTCGGTTTGAATGTAGATTTTAGTTTTAAATTTTTTCTTGAATTTCTTGATTCTGTTAGTACTTCTGTGTTAACTGTGTGAATTAGAAGCATGTTAAGGATAGGTGTAAATGATTACTACATGCTTAAATGCTTTGTGTAATGTTTTTGAAAATTCAAAAACCCTTCCCACCCTGTTCTTAAAAATAAAGTTGATCAGAGTATGTTTAAATGGATTAATGAGTTTCTGTTCAGATATGTTGTGTTATGATATTGTTAGTTTGGCTAGGGATGAATGTTATGCCATGCTCAAGTTGCAGTTTGATCCATTGAATGTGAATATTGATGTATGTTTGGCTAACTGAAAAGTGTTTGGCAAAAAATATTTTATTTTAGAGTTGTTTGATCCTAAAATGATCTAAATTTAGATCGTTTTGGTTTCTAAACGACTTGGAAGTAAAATAAGTTTACCATTCACATTTTTATATTTTCTTCATGATATTTCTTTGTTAAACCCTTGAGACTGAGACCAAAACGATCTAATTTGGATCGTTCTTGGGTCTGAACGCTGTGTGGTTTGAGAATAAAGTTTGGAATTCGATTGATGGGTAACTGAATTCTTATGAATTCGGTTCGCTCAAATCTGATTCTTTTAAGTGTAAGGAGAAATCATGAATTTGATTTCACTTTATATCTTAAGTGTTAGAAAACCTTTCAAATAGAAGTGAAGTTTTTCTCAAAGTTTTTCCAAAACGATCTAATTTAGATCATTTCATTTTTCTTCACTTCAAAAGTTTTCAACAAAACCTAAAACGATCTCTTTTAGATCGTTTTACCTTTTCTTTCCCATACCTATCATTTTTTTCTTCTCTCTCACATAAGAAACTTAAAATGATCTATTTTAGATCGTTTTACTTCCTTTTTTTCTCATACTTAAACTTTTTCTCAAATAAAGATTTAACACGATCTCTTTTAGATCGTTTCATCTTCAGTTTTCCATACTTCATTATTCTTACTTTAAATCTTTCAAAACGATCTTAATTTAGATCGTTTCACTTCTTTTTAACTAAGATTTACTCAGAACGATCTAAATTTAGATCGTTCAAAATTTTATACTTAGAAATTTTTTTTCAACATTTTATTTTTACTTTTATTCTAGTGTGGTGTGACAAACTGTTTTGTATAATCATATAATTGTCATATATTTTGGAATATGAGGAATCGAACGCCTTTGTGTACTTCCTTATTATTTTCAAATATATAATACTTATATGATCATATATTATTTTCAAAGTTATATACATATCAAAGTATATAAGAGCACAAAGAATTGATCGCCTTTGTGAACTTCTTTGTAAAACTTATATATGAAAAATATGTATTTAACTATTCTGTGTTTAGTTTCTCATCACAAATGATTTATAAAGGATACCCTAAGTTGATCGCCTTTGTGAACCTCCTTGTATCTTATATAAATTGTCTGTGTGAACCTTGTTATTTGCTATTCAAATATTATTTTTCTGTGTGTGTTAAAAGTTTTATGTCTTAAAACAGAAAATTATTAAAATAATGGATCATCAAGAGGAGGTTAGACATGATGAAGAGATTGCCATTAATGAATCAATAGAAGAAATTCTTACAGCCGGAAATTCCATCAATATGAGAAATAATCGATATCTGAATGATCCTTTCAATGCCCCCGACTTTCCAATAATTTCAGCAATCTTCCACAATCATCCTCTTACTCATGCTCTAACAGTAGATGTTGATCTGGCTGAATCATATTTATTTGATATGTGGAGATCCATTATATTTGTGCAACCACATGATCCATCTTCATCAAGGACTAAATCAAAAGTCAAATCTCCAGAACTTCGTAGACAAGGTTATTTTCAATTTGAACTTCAGGCTGAAGATAATACATATGACTTCGAGTTCAACTTAGATGATTTCAGAAGATATTTAAGGCTACCAGAAGCAAACTCAAATGGGAAAGATGATTATGATGAATTTGAATCAAATGATGTGATGTTTGCTGCCTTGATATCACTTGGTTATGATGGTCCTTTGACAAGAACAATTGATTTTAAGTTGAAGAAGTTACCAAGAATTTGGTACTATGTATTTTCTGTGCTCAGCAACTGTTTACATCCATATACAAGAGGAATGGATAACTTAACCCAGACAATGCTTTACATATTCTATGGGTTTGTTTTCAATCAGCACTACGACATTGCTCAACTTCTTTGGGATCAGCTGATAGTAGTAGTAAACGGAAAATTATCTGCACCCAAGAAGTATATTCCTTTCATAAGATTTCTCTCAGCAATTGTCCGAAGTATAATCAGGAACAAGAAGCACATTCCAAGACTTCTTGAGACAGGAAGAGTTGTTACTCATCCATTCAAGTTCGTTAGAGACTCTGGTATCTCTAATTATTCTTATTTGATTCCATCATTTTTACTTGATATGGTTTCTGATGCTGATGATGCCAAGAAGGCATATCTGGACTGGATTAGAACAACAATGGGACCGGAAAGCCTCCCGGTTCCTACCCAAGTTGTACATAGGTCGCCAAGTGAGGGGTCTAAGAGGAAAAGAAAAGAGAGTGAAGGTGAATCCAGTTCAGGTAGGCCAAAAAGTAAGAAACAAAGAGGAAAAATGTTTGTGATAAAGTTGAGTAAGAAAGTACATCAACAAAAGAAGAAGGGAAGTTCAAAGAAAAAGAAGTTGAAAAGAAAAACATCGGTTGAATCTTCTTCTCCAACATCTTATGAGGATACAATCTCTGAGTCTGGGACTCCAAGACCAATTCGATCACGACCACCTAAAACCTCAAATATCAGAAGATCACCATCACCAAGAACACCTTCACCACAAAGACACTCTTCACCAATACAAACATCTCCATTTCAAGAAATTCTAACATTCTAACACCAGAACCCCCAACAATGCCTCAATCACAAATTCCAACTCAAATTCCTTCATCAACAATTTCTACACCTGTTTTCCTATCACCTCCACCGACATACTTTCAAGGCCGCAGGAAATCCATTCCTGTTAATATCAAAAAGAAAACATTCAACAGATCTCGCTTTGAGTATGATCGTTTCTCCCGAGCTGAACAAGAAGATGGGGCTGAGTCTGATATTGATTCATCTGATAATGAAGCCAATCAATTTGTTGATGATGTCATGGACATCCCGGAGGAACAAGGTGGAACTGAGGGTGGAGTTGAAAATGTTAGAGAGGATGAGAGGTCCGGGCTAGGTATAAGGCATAAAGAAAACGTTGGCCTTCCATTAGTCCAAACCACATATACTCGCCGGGTTCAACCTAGGATAGAAGACGAGAGCACCCAACTCTTGCACGGTCAAACCTCCACTAGCCATTCGGAAGTCTCTCTACAGACTGACGTCTCATTCATGCATGGGCAAAATCCACGTACTCCATCCCAGTCTCCTTCAGAGTCTGTGGATGTTGAAGATAAAGAGACATTTTCCCCTCTCTTGACTTTTGATTCTGCACGTCTGTCTAGTACCCCTAGGACACTTACACCGATTATTGTACCATCTGCACATCTAGGTGATGCTGCCGGAACAAACATAGAGAGCTCGGCTTTAGTGCCCTCTCAAGGATTGTTTGGAAGTCCTTCCATCGCTAATGTTATGCCAGCTTTGAACGAAGGCACCCGTGTAGCTGAATTGGCTCAGCGACAGTTTGAACTCTCTCGAGCTCGAGCAGTTGCTGCGGCTATTCGTGCTTTGGGTTTAACGGTTGATCTAAGTGACACCGGTGTTATGTTTGTCCACTTTCCACAAGATTCTGGTTGTGAAGCCGAATCATCAACTGTTGCTCAAACTCTTGAACCAACAGGAAATCCTGTGACAGTCATGATGTCGTCAGGTCACTCAGTAGAACCACTTGGAACTACTGATGTGCCAGCTTCCATTACTCCTGTTACTTCAATTTCTGAATCTCCAGCATTATCTCCAATTGTTCGAACTCTTGTGACTCATTTGGTTGAAGGGATTGAACAAGAACAAGAAAGTGTTTTACGTGCTTCCCGATATATTATTACTGGCAAACTTCCAATGACTCAAACCAGTTCTTCACCACGCAGATTGCTCACTGGTGGTGCACTTCGAATTGGCTCATCTGTTGATACTCCAATCTCTACACCTACTACTCATATTTCAACTGTTCCAACTGTTACTCCTTTGTCATCTCAACCAATCATATCAACACCACCGATTACTCAATCATCTCCAATTTCATCACCAACACCCCCAGAAATTCCAACTTCATCAACTCAACAATCATTTCCTGATCCTGATTCTCCTGATTCTTCTTCAAATTCTTCATCTTCATCAGACTCTGATCTCAGTGATACTTATTTGAATGATTATACTGCTAATAGGCTTCATGAAAGTGGTATATCCACTGATACTCTCATAATGGCAGTTTTTCATAGATTAAGATCTGAAGAGCCTAATCTGAATCCACCAAAGCAAGCCATCTGTCAATCAATTCTTTCTTATCAACATTTTCTGGAAACTGACACTGCTCATAAGGCTGAAACTGAAGCAATTCGAAAGAGATTAACTGAGCTTGAACAACAATGTCGACCGGCCACTATCTTAAGGAGTCGGGATGCTCAAAACCCGGATGATCAACCCGAGGGGGAGAATAATGTTCAAGATAGTGGAGAAGGTCATAATACAACACAAGAAGCAAGTGTTCAAGAAGTAACAGAAGGAAATCAAGAACAAAGTCAAAGTGTAAATATTCCTTCATCATCTCAAGCTCATCAAGTTCATAATTCTGATTCAGATGATCTGCCTCCACTTGTTAAATATATCTCTCACTACTACTCAACTACATCAAGTTCTGATCAATCTAGTGATCTTGATCCATTTCAACCTGGAAAGAGGACTGATGATGACAGTGATTCTGATTCGGATGATTCTAATGATGCTCCACCAAGACCTGCTATGTCTCAAGAACAATTTGAGAAAGATATCTTTGAAGAAATTGTCTATGATCTAAGAGATACAAATAATCTTGACACTCCAAGAGAGCTTAGCATGGGCATTAGACATCCAAGAATCACTCGAGACAAAATCTGGCAAATTAATGAAGGATATTTTCATGAGAACTATGCACAAATGCTGAATCTGAATGTCAAACCAGAAGAGTTAGTATGCAGGGCTAGATACATTGAAGAAAGAGCCTTCCCGATTTACTGCTCATCTGAGGAAAGACTCAACATGACCTTGAATAGGTTGAGAGCATTCTTTCTATTCAGACATCAAAATCAAAGGGATGCATATTTGGAAATGATGAATGCTGAAAGCACAGTAAGAAGTGAAGAGTGGTATAATCAGTTCCAGAGTCCAATCACAAGAGTGTTGACATTGATTGCTCCTATCAAGTATCAGAACCAAAGACTTATCCGATTTAGAGTTCAAAGAGCTGATGGTCACATCTATGCTATTCATGAAGAATCTTTTCAATACTTACCAATCTCTGACATCCTCTTTCTCTACAACCAGTATGCTCATTTGATCACAAAGACTCCAGATCAACTCCTTGCTTATGAAGCTCTGAAGAGTCACATTCAAGCTTTAATCAGATACTATGAATTTAATGATTTCCAGATCGGTCTAGAAAGGAGAACAAGAAGAATTAATCTCACAAGACCAAATCAGAGAGCAGGAGGTTATGAGTTGGATTCTTATCAGATTGGAGATCCAATAGAAGAATTGGATGGATTTGTTTTCATAAACAGCTTCAGAGGAAAAATCTTTGTCCGTGCATCTGAGTTTCCAAAGTATTCAGATGGCACTCTGAAATATTGTTTATTCTTCCTCAGAGCCATTCATGATAATCCTGATCCCAGGGAAAATGAAAACATCCAGATTCAAAGAGAAAGACACATAAGAAGGATCCAAGAGACAATTGACATGCGTCAAAGAGTTAGAGATCTTATTGCTGTCAGAACTATTAGACCAAGAGAAGGAATCATTCATACTGAGACAGGTTCATGGGTTCTTTGGAATCCAAGTCATGAACGAGGTCCTCATAATATTCCTCCAGTTAACTTTCAAGATAATATCAGATTGCCTGATGAACGACCAGAAGGTGCTAACTGGCATTTCATTCCTAAGAGGTATTGGAATGACTCTTGGAATAGTTACAAGAAAAGAGCTTTTTGGAACTCTATGAAAGATAAGCCATCTACATCAAAAGCAGCTCAAGATTACAAGAAAAGAAAGAACAAGAAAAGACGAGCTGAGAAAAGGAGGAGGAGGAACAGGAGGAACTAATTGAAGACAACCAAGCACTAAGGGGGAGAATGTTAGAAATTCAAAATAGTGCTTAGTTGTATTTCATTATCTTTGTACATTTGTATATGCAATATAAGGTTGAGGGGGAGCTTATGTATTTACTTAGAGTATAAATACCCCTCAAGCCTTAACCTTTTGTAACCTTCAGTCACATATTGCAAAATATATCTCCAAGTTTTTCACACACACTTCTCTGTCTCTCTCAATACACACACTAACACATACACACACACACATCCACCATTGTTAATCACCTTACTTCCTTACTTCCGCACCCGAACACGAACGATTTATGATATATTACATCAGAGTCAATCATGCAGTACAAGGTAACATCACAACTAAACATTCAATCATCGCAGCTAAAAAGGGGCAAGTCGAATCTAATCTCTACATCCAACCCACCATTCATGTATGTATACAGGGAGTACCAGCGGCTAACCCTCCACATGTCTGGTAAATCAGATGCATTGATCAAATTACAACAGCTAAAGTGTGGTCCGAATCTAACACTTACATCCGTTGCACTAGCGGTGTATGTATACAGGGTGTACCAGCGGCTAACCCTCCACACCCCTAGTACATCTAATGCAAGGTCGGATCACGGTACTGGTATGCTCTCTAGGTACTGGTTAGGTATGTATACAGGGTGTACCAGCGGCTAACCCTCCACCCTTCCAACAGCTATTAAGCAGCCCAGGGTTGCTACCATACTCTAACCATCGGGGCGCGATCAATGTTGCCAACAACTCCATAGACCATATACCACACGCAAAAAGTTGATCAAGCTTTTCTGTGATGATATATGGCCATACATTGTCACTAACAACGCTTCATTTCGCTGGGGACATAAGAATAATAAAATAAATAAGCAACCATCTCCAACATCTCCTACTCAAGATCCAACCACGATTTTGACCGGCACAAGAACACCTACGAACTCCCACAAATAGCAATGCATTCCATGATTCCTAGGTGACTAAGTAGCATTGTACTAATATGCACAAGATCTTACAACTCAATACATGAATCATCACATCATACGTCGCATTAAGAAATCACATAAAGTTTACTTGAACAAGATGCACACATAATTCCTATTATGCATGTTACGTGAGGTTCTTAGGTTATAGTCTAGGCAAAACCACCTAATTCTCTATAACCACGGCTCTGATACCAATCTGTCACACCCCGACTAAGGTGGAAAACTCGGGATGCAAGATAAAGCACACGCGCACATGGATGTTACATAAGAATAGCTATATGTGTGCATAAATTATGCAAGGATAGTCAATTTCATAATTCAAACATGCAAAACATAGTTCACAACCAAGCATTCAAATAAAGTATGAGATAAATTCCCACACAGGGGAAGAGATTAGGCCTAATGCCATCAAGCACAAAAGAAGGTATGCAAAACTCCAAATCCTATGCCTGAGGTCTGCTACAAGTCCTAAGTTCCAATTCTAGCCACGATTAGCTTGAACACCTGAAAGGAATACTCAAAGTGTCAACACAAAGGTTGGTGAGTTCGTAGGTTTTGTAAACAAGTATCAAGAATGGTGCCAGGTCAAAATATCATCAAGATCCACAGCAATATGGCTAACAACTTACTTATGATAGCAAGAATCAAGTATCTCTATGCAACCGGCACTTACGGTATACCAGGTCTAACGGTGCAAGTATCAAGTATCTCAACTGGTGCCTCCAACTCCACCATAAGTATCAAGTATCAAGTATCTCAGACTCCAACATAAGTATCAAGCATCAAGTATCAAGTATCATAGTGCACATCATACAGTACAGTCAAATAGCCATAAATGATGATAGACACAAAGGCACGAGTATCCTTTCACCCCAAATATTTATATAAGTAAAAAGGGGCTACGAAACTCACAATGATCTGGTACAAGCACGGTTTATAAGCACAGAGATCAAGCACCAAGATAGATAGGTTATATCTATCAAAATCCAAGTACACCTTGATGGAAACCTATATATAGATCATTGGTCATAAATGAACACACGTATTAATTCATGTGATTTATTAATCATTGAAATGTCCTTGATGAACTGATGATTTGGTCCTTAAAGATCCTTGAACGTTTTGACTCAAAAAGAGTTTGAATGATCACACACACATATGTAGTTATAATGGTAATGTGTTGAACATGTCGTTACTAATGATTTTCTTGTCTTAAGAACTTAGTTTGATCGACCATAGAACTTGTGCTTTAAATGATTTAGATGAATTATGAGTTTTAATGTACCGGTCTAGTGGTTAAGTACAAGATCTAGTTGATTTAAGTTCAAGCATGCCAAGTTATAAAACAAGATCGTTTTGTGTCAAGATCTTCCTGTCAAGTTCTTCCTGGCAAGATCTTCCTGGCAAGATCGTCCTGGCAAGATCGTCTTGGCAAGATCTTCCTGGCAAGATCTTCCTGGCAAGATCGTCCTGGCAAGATCTTCCTGGCAAGATCTTCTTGGTAAGATCAACCTAGCGCCAAGAACAATTTTTTGAGCAAAACCAATCTTAGAAGATCAGTTACCCAGGAGTGTTCCAACACCACAACACATCACAACTTTCACACGAGACCAAACGAGCATGCACAAGATCGAACAGGCTGCCCTAGGACGATCTTGGGACCAAGATCGTCCCATCAGGACCGTCTCATTCACCAAGCGGGCTGGACAAGCACAAGAACACAAAACGAAGGTCTAGACCGATTTCAGGACTTGTTGGGTCATAAAACTATCACATATTCACACAATATCATCGTCTCATAACACCAATACTAATTATAAGATCAAAACATGCTATGAACAAATTGTAACCTCAAGAACAAGTTGTACTTTCACTTTCAAAAAAATGGGTTTTGTAGATTAAAGAATGTTATGACTCAAATTTGTTCATAAAAATGTTACTAAACACATTTAAACACAAACCCATTAACTATTAACACGATTTTCATTCAAAAATTAGACCAAATCATTAATAACATAAACTTGAAAAAGTACATTTTAATTTGATCAAAAGACCATCAAATGTTGTTGTTACCTTTAAAATGATTCAAGAAGTGTGTTTTGATTATCACGAGTATGTTAAAAGTACAGACGATTTTGATTTAACAATCCAAAATCAAGAGATGCTTTTGTGTGTGTTTTTGGTGGCTGCAGTGTGTGTTTTTAGTGAGAGAAGTGGAAGAAGAAGAAGATGAAGGTTGGTGCTTTCTCTCTCTAAACCCTCTATTTATAGTTTTTCCAATATTAAATGAACTTAATAAATGTAGGGACTATTTGTGAACATTTTGGACTAGAACTTTTATGAACACGAACGTTTACGACCCAAGCTTTAGTATTTTATCGTATTAAATCATAAATTCGTCATCTAAATCAAGATTTAAGATCAAATTGACCTTCATGTAAACACATAATTGGGTCCAAATATATCAAGAACTTAAATTAAATAGAACTGTCTAATTGTTCTAATGGCAAATGTATGATCCACGAACATAATTTCAACCGATTGTATTCGAAATTTTGAGATTTGAGCTTAATTTTAAGCTAATTTTTTTTAACTGATTAATCTGAAGCTGAATTGTGTTTCTGAATTTGATTTAGGGATGAATTAGTGTTAATTCTGATTAATTAGTCATTAATTTTGATTTTTAGATCAAAATTTCGTTGATTTCATGTGTTAAGTGTTGAACTCGGCAAAAGGAAGAAAAGAAAAGTCAACTATGTGTGACTAAGTAGTCTCTAACAGTACAGATCACGTGCTGTCTATCACTTTTGTTTACATTGTTAATATCGATTAATAAAAAAAGGGCAGAGAAAAAAAAAAGAAAGAGAACAAAAAACTTCCTCTTGATCTTCTTTCTTCGATTTCATCTTCATTAGTTATCAAATCGATCTGAAAAACTTCAGGTTTTACTCGCCATTGAATTCTGAGCACTGTGGTACCTTCTGATTTTTTGATTGAGTGAGTTTGCTTTTACTTGAGTTTTCCGGCGAGATATCGACTTTTCCGGTGATCCTTTTAACTGAAATCTTTGAGTGAGGGATTGTGCGGACAGTGATTCTGAGTATTTTGGTAAAAATTTCAAGGCTTAACTCGAAGAAACAACAAAGTTATCGGAGTTTTAATTTCTCTGGCGAACTTTTAAATTTTTCGGCGAGTTTCTTTCGGCTTAATTTTTGGTCAGGGTTTGTTCGCAATTTGTTGCTGAGTATTTGTGTGTTGACTTCATGTCTTAACTCGAAGAAATGAAAGAGTAATCGGTTGTTTAAGTTTTTCCGGCGAAGTGGTTGCATTTTCCGGTCACAATTTCCAGTTTCCAACCAAAATCAATCCAAATTGTCCCAAGTATTGCCATTTGCGCGCAGAGATCGAAGTGATCTTAACTCGTGTTTGCAGAAGTTCAAACCATTTGCCGAGCTAACTATTTCTCCAAACCAATCATTTGCAAAAGTGTTTGTTGATATCAGTCAACCATTGCATTTGCAGAAGACTCAAGCTGAATCTTCATAATTGCAGAACTAATTGTTGAACCAGTTTCTCGCATTTGCCGAGTTCACTTTGCTTGTATTTGCCGATTTGAGCAATCTTAGCCATTTGCCGAGCAGAAAAATCGATCATTTTTCATTGCATTTGCAGAAGTTAGAATCTCTTCTATTTGCCGAGCAGACAACACAGTTGATCTTTTATATTTGCCGACTTCACTTCAAGCAAATTGCAGAGCTTGATTACTAGCATTTGCCGACTTCGATTTACACCATTTGTCGAGTTGGACTTAGAAAGTTTTCACTCATTCTTGTGTTATTTGCAGATGTGACTAACCCAGTTGAATACTCATTTTTGCCGACTTCAAAACTCGGCAAATCATACAAAATCACTTAACAACTTTTTCAAACAAACATTAAGAAATTTCGAACTCGTGAATCTTGGTTGTGTGGAGTATTTGATTGAGTCTTCAACTGCTCTCGTTCCTCAGTATCATTAATTTTGTGATTGGATTCACATTTTGGTAGTCATATTTCTGGTGTCATAAGATTAAACATCTTTTGTGAAGTTCGAAGTGATTGAGAATTAAAAGGAGGAAGAAAGATTTATCTGAATTACTTTATGTGAAGTGCTTGAAGAAAGAAATTTTTTCTTTTTGTGTTAAAATTGTTTTAAAACTGTTAAGTTTGGTATGGTGTTCAGAGAGAAAAGAGAGAGATGTAAAATTTTTATTAGAGCAAATTTGTGTTACTGCAATAATATTGTTTTAGGACTAATATTTTTAGTTGGGCCGAAATATCATTTGGACTAGAATTTTTTTTTTGGCTCAAAACCAGTGTTGTAACAACCCTTAATTTTCAATTAAGACTACTTACTTATATTTTTCTAGGTGTCGATCCCTACAGGTTTGTTAAGAGAATTGACCTTCTAAATATTCGAAGCATAGTGATAATTGTCTTTTAATACAGTAAAATGCCTTAGAAATACCATAGATGACTAGCTATCTTAGAAATGCCATAACCAATAACTATAATCAATCAAGCCAATCTCAAACTACATATAATAGTTCTAATTTAACTTGACAAAATGCCAATGAATCAAAAATTTTATTTCGAGAAGTTAAGTTATATAAATAATAAGGTAAGACTCACAAGTTGTGATAACAATCATAAATCTTAGGAAATGTCCAACAATCTAAATCACCAAGCTAATTATAGTACATTTGAATATAGAAATATAATGACCATCTTACAATACATACTTATAAACTATTGTGTACATAAAATGAGTTTGAATAATAATGAGTATATATACGTCTAACATGAGTAACGGTTTATAATAAAGAGCGAAGTAACAAATTAAAATACAAACATATATGCATATGTATATACATGGCATGCATACATACATACAAACACAACTTAACAAAAATATATACAAGCACTTAAGTAAATTTACATCCATCCATACAAAATATATTTATACACTTAGGAAAAACAACTACAAAATTAAAAATACAAACTTATATCCATACATACACTCTATACATCAAAAAAATTCAAAATCCCCTCCAAAATACTACCCCAAAACCGGCCTCCCTCTTCCCAAAACACCTCACCCAATCAAATATTAACTAGTCTATTTATTCTTACACTTCCAATGCATGCTACACCCATACTTACACTCCAACTCACACTTTACACTCCAACACTTCCCAACACACTTAATCTCTCATTTCTCTCTCATTTTTCTCTCAAAAATCTGTACATTATCATCTTTCTCTCTTCATCATTTTCGGTTCAAAGAAAGCAACAAAAAGGCAAGAAAAATCAATCTAAAGTTATAGTAATAATAAGGGTTTTTAAAGAATTAAACAAGGGTTGATTCAAGATAGTTTTAAGGGTTATTTTGAGCTTGGAATACGGGTCATTTGGAGCATAAGAGGCCACGAAATTCCTACCCCAAAGCCATCTTCAAATCGAGTTCACCAAGGGTATAAATCTTCATCTCTTTGTTTAATCTATCTTCTTTTTGTATATACTAAAAGATCTTTATCAAAAATCATGTTTTTCTTCTTGAAAACACACTTGATGAAGGCAAGTTGATAGAATCTTCTTCCTCATGCTCATGCATGTCAAGATCTAGAAGAATGATTCAAGGATTCAACAAGTTAAAGACCCAAAAGTGTTGTGTTATGTTAATAACTAGTAAAAATGACTTTTGCTTGAAAAATGAGGACATATTTGCATATATTTATTTATATAATTCTGTATATTTTCATGGATAAACTCATTTTGATGTTAAAAGTAGGATTTAATAAAGGTTTTGTTGTTAAAAGTTGTTAGATTTTGACATGGATGTACATAACTTGTGTTAAATAGGTTGTAAGAGCTTGGATGGATCTTTGAATGATGAGTGTTGATTTTGAAATTGTTAATAATCAGTAAACATTGATGTTAAAATCATACAAAAATAACCAACAAACATGTTAGAGGTGAAATAAAGAGTAAATAAAGCAAGAAAGCCTATTGGTGAGTTGTTTTAATCAAGAATAAATCTGACAGAAACCATCTTCTGTCTTGTAACGGGTAAACAGGGCATGTGAGGGCATTTTCAAGAAAAACTTTCAAAATAAACGTTGTAGAGGAACGAGTTAAGAATAAGCACCAACTAGAATTACTCAAAAATATTGAACTAAATGAAAGATATGATTTTTCTACTGAAACTGGTCAAAACTGTAATTTTGTCTGAATATTTTATGAAATTTGACAATTTTTATCTCCTAAACCAAAAGGCTCCAGGAGGTCATACTTGGTGGAAAGTAATTTCAATGTGTCTTGAATTTAAAATAAAATCATGGGATTTTTCTAACAATCAGAATATCAAGAACTTATATAAAACTTCTGATGTCGCAAGCATTGCCCATTCGGGATAGTTTGTGTTTGGATAATTTTTAAGGACACCAAACATCATCTAAAAATTCACCAAAAATTCACACAAATACTAGAAACATATAAGTCACTATGTAAAAATCATGAAGGTCCAAATAATTCGGCTTGACCCCAAAATAGTGGCCAACATTTCCTAAAAATCTGAATTAAAACAGAAAATTTGAAAGGAAACTAACCATTTGTATAATGGGCTAAAAGGTGCACTAAAGACCATAATGAGCTAACCCGGCCCAAATACTAAACCCATAGAACCATAAATCAGTAGGCTCACTTGGCCCAACAAACCATAAAGTCCAATAACCAATATAACCCATTAAGCACATAACCCAAATACGGTTAAGCCCAATAACTAAATTAAGGCCAAGTCACTTAAAAACCCATCACATTTTAGCCCAAATGATAATGGCCCATAATACTTAACGAATTTCATGAGATAAGTGTAATCAAAATAAAACAAAGATAATTGAGTGAGATAGGCATAAGTAATTATGTTAACCAATCTATATATTGATATCACAAATGCTAATTTGCGCTAAAATCGGTGAGGAATGTACCCATACATTCTAGATGACACACTGTGAGGAATGTAGCCTCGAAATTTGGTGCAATATTTCTATTTTTAACACGTATACACTAACATCTATCTATACTATCTAAGTCGGTGCGGCATATGTTGACGTCATCGAAAGTTGGAGTCCAATGGGCAACATAATACATAGAAATGATTTCTTTAACTCACTCAAAGAGTCTGATTCGAGCCTTAATAAATCTTTTGTTTCTATATCGTTATTTCATTCATTCGAAATCAAATTCTATATCCTTGACATTCTTGATAATTCAAAGTATTGATCACCATCGCTTCCTTTCAAAAGTTAATAACCTAACAACATACAACTCACTTACCCAACACTCAAAAATAGCGAAATCGAGTAAGTGATACTCTACTCTCGCTGCGACATCAAGAGGTACAAAAGACGTTGAGATATCATTTGTCCATAAGAGAAATACTTGGGATAACTATATAGCATAGAAGATGCTATTGGGTCACGTACATAACATAGGTCGCGGAAGATATGTTGTGTGTCAATCAAAGTACAAGGAAGTAAATTTTCACAAGCGGCGTTGAAGTAATCCGTTTAACTCACCTAAGAATATTAATTTGAGTAGTCATCTTATTCTCGCTATGAACTCTTACTCCCCACTTCCACATTGGAGCTAGCCAAGTAATTTCGACAATCTGGAGGACCAAACACGATGAAAGCATGGTTCTTATTCTTTTCCAAAGATTTACGACTCCATTAATCCACGAATGACTCGACGCAACACCTGAAAGTGGTGAGACCAAGTAACTAATACCACCCACTAGCAACGACTTTAAGAGAAAGACCCACTCGATACAAAGAAGTTCAGGAAACTAGCGAGATAGAAAAGTATAGTATAGAAGATACTATAGACTAGTATACCCAATGAAAGTGATGCCTTGGATATGGTCTACATGTGAGCGAGTGTAGAGGAAATTGAACCGAGGCCTCAAATTGGTAAAGGAATTGAAGGTCCTTCTATGGAGCCTTGACGGAAATTAGAAGAAATTCCAAAGTTACCATTGGAGCGAAGATGCAATTAAGGAGGATAAGAAGTAATATGAGAATTATGTGACTCTCGCGATTTGAAGATAAACGAATAATGATTTGGGACTACTTTAGAGAACAAGAGTAGTTGCAAGTAAGATTAGGAAATCTAGCGAATTGAAAGTCGTCCAGAAGGATGAGAAAATTTGGCGAATTGAAGATTGCCAAGATGTAATGGTGATTCAAGGAACCTAGTTAAGAAGGTGGCTAATGAGCTTGCTTAGGGGAGAAAGCGAGATGATACGAAAAGCAAGAAATCCCTTACATTTTTCTAGAAGAAAAATGTTAACGGGGTAATCACAACAAAAGAAGATACTCGAACATGGAGAATGAAGCACAAGACTATACTTTATCGTTCAGGAAGAGTTATTTAGTAGCATCATTGAAAGTGATGTAGAGTAGAGAGTAAAGTAAAGGAAGACGATTTAACCCAAACGGTAAAGTGAGGACATCGACGTTATCTACAAGATATAGTTCCGGAAATATTCATCTTTATGGCACTCCTCATGTTATTCTTGAATACCACTTGCAAAACCACTATCGAAAACCAAGCTACTAATAGAATAGATCAACTAAGCCAAGAGAAAGCGGTATACGCTCAACACACAAGTTTAGAAGCAAGGTGAGTTATAAAGGTTAACCCCTGAAGGTCAACGTTTGTAGAGAGGTAAGCTAAAATGAGATGAACCCGAGTGAGAAAAATTTTAGAACACATGGTGAATAGTCAAGAACCATTGACCCACGAAGTGGTGCGACCAAGAAAAGTGAAGAACAAAAACAACATGAAATCGCTAAGTTAGTAGTGAAAGCAAATAAGGAATACAACGTTATAAGTTAAGGCACATACCACCACAACGATTAAGGAAGTTGGTCGTTGAATTAACTTTCAAGAAACTACAAACTCTGGAAAGAGCTATTTAAGAAACATTGGAACGAAAGCATGATAATGATAACATACATCTGTGATGAGTTAGGATCCAAGGATCCCTATCACTATGATCTTGCAAGTACCCCTGAGATAAACTCCAAGGACTATCGACTGCGCGTGTGTCAACCATAATAACAATTATCTAGTAAGAGATGGATCCAAGTGGCAAAACGGTAAGGAGTATGGTTATCCATAAGAACACGAAGGAGAAATGGAGAAAACCTGATGGTTGAGAGAAGGATGAGGCATGAAGCTTCACCTAAATTATGTTACATCGCGATTCCTACAAGCATTAGGATAGTGTACTTGAAAAGAAGCTTAGCTTAGAAAACTAATGGTAGATATAAGGCTTTAGAGAGCAAGGACAAGGATTTGTGTAGGCCTGAAAGGACCTAAGAAAAATTGTCCTTGAGAAGGGATCCATACTAATAAGGGTTTGAAGTGTCTGTCTTACCAAGATGGTGAGGATTTGATATGATTAGTTGTAAGCACAAGGATTGTGTAAACTCTACCGTGAGGATTGCGTAGGAATAGAGTAGAAATGGAAGAGGTTATATGTGCAATGTTGAATAGGAGTTAGCCGGAAATATGTCATAAAGGGTAATACTTCTACATTATCAGAGGTGCCATAAAACGATTTGAAAGCCAATATCATCCAAAGCAAGATAGAAGTGAGTAACGATGTGACTGGCGAATAACAAAAGAGGTTCCAAAAAGGGGACACAGTCGAAGGACAAAGGCTAGCATGAGGAGTAAAATGGAACATTACATGACCGATTTCCCTTGCACGCCATGAGACAATAAAGATGAACTGAAAACCCTAGAATGAGGTATTATGGAGATGTAACGTTTCAAATTTTAATACAACTCGGTATCCCGGATTAGCATTACCCTTGTTAAGGGGGTAATCCTTTAACAAGTGATTAGTCACAAACGAAGTCAATATATTTTCTAGTAGCGGCAAGCGTGTCCAACATTAAACCAAAGAAAGATAAAAGTAAGCGAGGAGCCAGTAGAGGATACTTTATTTGGGAAAGTAAACGATAAAGGAAAGTGTACAAAGTGACAATAAGGAATGAGTGGCCACCAACGATCGATATTCCAACATCTCTTACTGTTTTTTTTTATAACTCACGTTGCAAACCATTTGCTCATTTTACACCTCTGTATTAATATTTCTTGTCATCATTCCATTACTTAACATTTAGGGCAAGATGGACATCCCATAAAGATTTCTTATGATTAATATCAAGTCGTCTCAAGAAGTGAACGACATTTATAACTCTTCCAAAGCTTCTAATCAAGTGAAATTTAGGGCACCAAGCAAGAGATGCCCCCAACTACGGAGATCAAAAGCTTGTAAGTGACAAAAAGGGTCATGATGAAACCTATATGAACTCTCACATTTTGTACGTCTCCGTGAAGCTATTCTTATTGTCAATCTATTCCTTTTATCACCGTGTGAACGAGGGAACTTCGAGGACGAAGTTGATGTTAAGAGGGTAATGATGTAACAACCCTCAATTTCAATTAGGACTACTTACTTATATTTATCTAGGTGTCGATCCCTAGAGGTTTGTTAAGAGAATTGACCTTCTAGACAGTGAAATGCCTTAGAAATACCATAGATGACTAGCTATCTTAGAAATGCCATAACCAATAACTATAATCAATCAAGCCGATCTCAAGCTACATATAATAGTTCTAATTTAACTTGACAAAATGCCAATGAATCAAAAATTTTATTTCGAGAAGTTAAGCTATATAAATAATAAGGTAAGACTCACAAGTTGTGATAACAATCATAAATCTTAGGAAATGTCCAACAATCTAAATCACCAAGCTAATTATAGTACATTTGAATATAGAAATATAATGACCATCTTACAATACATACTTATAAACTATTGTGTACATAAAATGAGTTTAAATAATAATGAGTATATATACGTCTAACATGAGTAACAGTTTATAATAAAGAGCAAAGTAACAAATTAAAATACAAACATATATGCATATGTATATACACGGCATGCATACATACATACAAACACAACTTAACAAAAATATATACAAGTACTTAACTAAATTTACATCCATCCATACAAAATATATTTATACACTTAGGAAAAACAACTACAAAATTAAAAATACAAACTTATATCCATACATACACTTCATATATCAAAAAAATTCAAAATCCCCTCCAAAACACTACCCCAAAACCGGCCTCCCCCTTCCCAAAACACCTCACCCAATCAAATATTAACTAGTCTCTTTATTCTTATACTTTCAATGCATGCTACACCCATACTTA
Organism: Erigeron canadensis; assembly: GCF_010389155.1. Classification (NCBI taxonomy): domain Eukaryota; kingdom Viridiplantae; phylum Streptophyta; class Magnoliopsida; order Asterales; family Asteraceae; genus Erigeron; species Erigeron canadensis. The sequence goes on from NC_057764.1 coordinate 9,765,757, forward strand.
CACTCCAACTCACACTTTACACTCCAACACTTCCCAACACACTTAATCTCTCATTTCTCTCTCATTTTTCTCTCAAAAATCTGTACATTATCATCTTTCTCTCTTCATCATTTTCGGTTCAAAGAAAGCAACAAAAAGGCAAGAAAAATCAATCTAAATTTATAGTAATAATAAGGGTTTTTAAAGAATGAAACAAGGGTTGATTCAAGATAGTTTTAAGGGTTATTTTGAGCTTGGAATAAGGGTCATTTGGAGCATCAGAGGCCACGAAATTCCTGCCCAAAAACCATCTTCAAATCGAGTTCACCAAGGGTATAAATCTTCATCTCTTTGTTTAATCTATCTTGTTTTTGTATATACTAAAAGATCTTCATCAAAAATCATGTTTTTCTTTGATTTTCTTCTTGAAAACACACTTGATGAAGGCAAGTTGATAGAATCTTCTTCCTCATGCTCATGCATGTCAAGATCTAGAAGAATGATTCAAGGATTCAACAAGTTAAAGACCCAAAAGTGTTGTGTTATGTTAATAACTAGTAAAAATGACTTTTGCTTGAAAAATGAGGACATATTTGCATATATTTATTTATATAATTCTGTATATTTTCATGGATAAACTCATTTTGATGTTAAAAGTAAGATTTAATAAAGGTTTTGTTGTTAAAAGTTGTTAGATTTTGACATGGATGTACATAACTTGTGTTAAATAGGTTGTAAGAGCTTAGATTTGAGATGGATCTTTGAATGATGAGTGATGATTTTGAAATTGTTAATAATCAGTAAACATTGATGTTAAAATCATACAAAAATAACCAACAAACATGTTAGAGGTGAAATAAAGAGTAAATAAAGCAAGAAAGCCTATTAGTGAGTTGTTTTAATCAAGAACAAATCTGACAGAAACCAAACTTTCAAGAAAAACTGTCTTGTAACACAGTTTGGTGATTTTTTCATCGGTTTGTTGGGTGGAATGTTGTTCACTAACAACACTTGTCTTCACAACCACTTTGGTTTCACACCCATTATTTGATTGAGTACCTTCAACACCAGCAGATGAGGGCCAATCAAACATATCGAAGATCCTCGAAACCGCTAGCTCCCTTAATAACGACATGATCTCATTGTGTTGTTGATACGATCAGAAGGCTAATACCTAGGCAAAAACCTAGCGGCGATGATGCTTGGCCAAACAAGTCGTCTTCGACGGATATCAATTCCGGCCAACTGGATAGACAAGAGAGATATTAACGGATCAGTTGGCTGTGGGATAGGTGGTGGTTGAGGAGGGTTACGCCGGTGCTGGATAGGTGGAGTTGGTGGTGTTTCGTTATGAAAAAAATTTTCAAACTCGGTGTCCTTTGATTCATCAACAACTGATTCATCGGGTGCCTCTTCATACTGTCTTTCATATCTGTTGAAAGGGTTGATCTTCCCGAATCCATTCTCGAAGCCTTTCGATTTCAATGTCGCGTGGGTCGCATCCAACTTCACCATTGCCTTTGTCGGTGATGCGAGCGGCGATCTTGTGCAGACATCTCTAAATTCCTAAGTTATGAATACCACTTGATACGGACAGAAGGCTAATACCTAGGCAAAATCCCAGCGGCGATGACGCTTGGCCAACCAAGTCGTCTTCGACGGATATCAATTCCGGCCAACCGGATAGACAAGAGAGATATTCTCAAAAGACATTTATTCATCAATACTCCAACTAAAGAGATTACAATGTCTTTAAATAAGAAAACAAAAGAAGACAAATAAGGAAATAATAATCTAAACAAAACATAAAAGATACGTAAGGAATAACTCTCAATTTTGGCTGGAGTGGATTGCACTTGGGCTGGCCCTAGCCACCTTGGACGCCTGTTTGTTGCAAGCCCGAAGAGTCTTCTTCGGGTAGGGCTGGATCCGTATCAGTTGCCTTGCACGCCGATCCATGATTCCTAATGTTTCCTACTGAATTCCTCCGTCTTTGCCTTAAATTCCTCCATTTTTGCCCTGAATTCCTTCCTCTTTTTAATTTAAGAATCAAAAAGACAAGCAGAAAAATAGCCAAGAAACGCACAATGAACACAATCGGCTATTTCATTGATAAGGCTGAATTCAAGCTTTAGCTGCTCCAAGAATAAAAACAAGACAATAATAAACTAAACAATAATAATTCTCCACACTCCGACACGATGGCTACAAGCCTTATTTAAATATGACACAAACCTAACTTGGAGAACACATAATTAACTAATATAGATAAACAATTATTAAAACGGACACTTCAACCCCGTCTGAAGCCCAACCCAGCCCAACCTTCTGCCATATCCTTGATAGATATCACTACTCTCCACCACAAAACACACCTTGTCCTCACGGTGTGGCTTCAAAAATTACATTAGGTGATTCGCGGATCCCATACCATTCTCGAACATCCAATAACATGTCTAACATCAGCTAGCGCAGCCCAACCTTCTGCCATACCCTTGATAGATATCACTACTCCCCACCACAAAACATACCTTGTCCTCACGGTGTGGCTTCAAAAATTACATTAGGTGATTTGCGGATCCCATACCATTCTCGAACATCCAAAAACATGTCTAACATCAGCTAGATGATATTTACTAATGTCACTAGTGCTATAGAGTTGTCTCGCCCGTCTCCCTCGTCTCTACTACTGAGTTGCTTGTTGAAGCTATACAAAATTCTGGTCTTTATGGTCCTGTTTCATCCATGTTGGCTTTTGCAGCCGTCATTAATAATCTCATCTCCCTGCATCTGCCTGTTGATTCATCCATATGGGTCACGTTTACCTACTACTCAATCTGAAACATATTTAATCTCCTTAACAAGTATTACTACCTTATTCTTTTGTACCTTAGTGGTTTCATCCCCGGGTTCCTTGTTTCTTTCTTCATGGTCCGATGGTGCTGATTTTGTACCAGTGTCATCCACTATGGTGATTTGTTGATCGGTTTGCTGGGTGGAATGTTGTTCACTAACAACACTTTTATTTCACAACCACTTTGGTTTCATACCCTTTGATTGAGTACCTTAACACCAGCCGATGAGGACCAGTGAGCCACACCGCAGCCCCTCGAAACCACTAGCTCCCTTAATAATTTCATGATTTCATTGTGTTGCCTTTCACGCCGTTCCATGTCTTCCTCATGTTTCCTACTGAATTCCTCTATCTTTGCCCTAAATTCCTCCATCTCTACCCTTAATTCCTTTATCTTTTTAATTTAAGAATCAAAAATACAAAATTAGAGGTTGCAAGATCTATAGCGCTAATACCAATTGATATGAATCAAACTAGAAAAATAGCCAAGAAACGCACAATGAACACAAACTCAGCCAAATGAAGTCGGTTGTTTCTTTGATAAGGCTGAATTCGAGCTTCAGCTACTCCAAGAATAAAAACTAGACAATAATAAACTAAACAATAATAATTCTCCACACTCCAATACGATGGCTACAAGCCTTATTTAAATATGACACAACCCTAACTTGGAGAACACATAATTAACTAATATAGATAAACAATTATTAAAACCGAGATTTAACCCCCTATGAAGCCCAGCCCAACCCAACCCAGCCTCCTGCCACCCCTTGATACATATCACATAAGGATGATGTGGGCAAACTAGTTATAACTACAGGACAACCTGTTTAGTATAGTCTAATTAATATGTTTTATGTGCCATTTAAATATTTAAAATTTTCAATGTATCTTGTTCCTATCAGTGACTCAGTGTACCATTTTTCTCGATTAAGACACTGGTATGAGATAATGAAATACTATTTAAAGCTATAAAGCCATACAAATAAGAAATTAGTGCACAAAGCAAGCAAGACACCTCAAAAGATTTTTTTTTACTCATTATTGGCATCAACAAACTTTTACATGAAACTTTATCATCATTTCATGACAGGATCACCACCAAGGTGACCTTGTGATCAAGTGTCTAGAGTATATCACAAGAAGTCTCAAGTTAAGTAAACATCTTAGGGTGGTAAAACTTGAAAGAGCTCGGAACCATTCACGAGGATACCCTATAGGGAAGTGTGCATATGGGTCAAAGTCTTGCACTCCCTGGGTAATTTGAAAAGGAAAAACTTCCTCCATTTACGTTTCTCATTATCTTGACATGTCTAAATCCCCGCAGACAAGATTCCAATAATAATTAATGAACATCTTTCATGATGTAAGTCATCCATTCAATGTAAATAGAACATCCTCTTGGAAACCGAAGAGTGAGCTTATTTGTGTTTTGTATCCAATTTATACTCCTAAAATTAATAGCTTATAGTAGCTAGATTTTTAATATGCCTAATTTATCACAACAGTCATATATTTGATGATATATAAGGCCTTCTTATTTGTTACTTTATGTTTTAACAAAGAGGTATCCTAACCAAGCATGGGAAATTTCTCCATCCTGCAGTACTTGGATCATTATGGTATTAAATTAATGCCCAGTTTACTTATGACTTCAAAAAGAGGAAACTACGTATTAACGTGTAAACTAGTTGACTATTACACAAACAATCACATCTATACTTTAATAAAATTTCTATCCAATTTATACTCCTAAAATTAATAGCTTATAGTAGCTACATTTTTAATATGCCTAATTTATCACAACAGTCATATATTTGATGATATATATAAGACCTTCTTATTTGTTGCTTTATGTTTTATCAAGGAGGTATCCTAACCAAGCATGGGAAATTTCTCCATCCTACAGTACTTGGATCATTATGGTATTAAATTAATGCCCAGTTTACTTATGACTTCAAAAGGAGGAAACTACGTATTAACGTGTAAACTAGTTGACTATTACACAAACATTCACATCTATACTTTAATAAAGCCTATCTTGAAGGATCAAGAATAAATCAACCCAGTCATTATCATTAATTTATTAAAAATAAAGGTAAACACTTAAAGAAAATGACACTTCAGACTTTGCCTGATGTGTTAGCATGAGATTGCCAACTTGTAGGTATAACATAGCTAATACATGTGTAGAAGATACCAACTAATTATCAGAAAAAGGTGGCGAAAGAGACGGCAGAAACAGGTTGGGTAATAGGCCATAACTGGTCATTTTCATTACGAGATGGTCAGGTGAAACTAAAAACATTTGTTCTCATTCTCTTTGCTTTTCCTGAACTTTATATGTGAATCATGTTTCAATATAATTTAGTGCTAATCTTCTTTTGGAACAAAATAATCTATGACGTTTTACGCATTGTGAAAACAGATTGGGTATTAATTGATGATTTTTGACTCATTTTTATTTTAGCATTTTTTGAGCTTAAACATGTGACATCTTAGTGGGAAAATATAAATCAAATAATGATGGTCTAAACTGCCACCTCTATTATTCTAGTTTCAGCAACTTCAAAATATTTTAATAGAGAAATGAGATCTCCAAGTGGAACTGCAAAATTGGTCTCAGCTACAAAACACACAAATAACATGAGAAGCATACAGTAACTGGAGATAGACTTACTGGGATATTTTGTTTGACATTCCACAAGCGCAAGGTGCTGTCAGTAGATGCAGAAGCTAGCTCATGGTTAGACAAGAACTTTATGTATGAAACAGCTTTCCGATGCCCACTAAAAATATGCAATGGTTGGCTTATATTTCTTAAGTCATAATAATGAATGTGATGATCTGCTGAACCCACCTGCAAAGTAAATAAGCATGCTTCCACAATAAGTATTGATATTTTTAATCAATTAGTTTGAAAAATCTAGAAAACAAACTGGAACGTACTGCAACATGAAAGCTAGATCCAGGATTATATTTTACAGAGCAGATATTTGCTTTCATATCAATGTTAAGAACACTTGCTTCCTGTCTTGTACACCATATCTTCACCTGCTCAATATATCGAGAACATAAGCAGAACATTACAACGAACAAAATCACAAGGCATTTACCTTAGCATAGACCTAGCCTCACCATAACATGATATCAGATGTGGGAATATAGCTGGGACAGTGGGGTTGGGTAACAGGTCAAAACAAGTGATTAGGTGAGGGTAAATAAGATCCAGTCCATTTTCGGTGGACCTGAAATACCTTATGTCCACATACTTAGAATTTAATAAATCATTAGTTGTCAAATATAGTAATTAAGATTATATTACTCAACAGTGATCTAACTTATTGAAATAACTATGAATTTGAAGGTTTTATGCATTTACACTTCATTTGAATTTAATTCTTTCAGTTTTAAATTAGCTTTTTTTTCTTTCTAACTTAACATATAGCCTGCTAAAGTAAACCGTAATCCACATTGTTTAGTAAATGCCCGAAACTGCCACCTCTTTGCAAGAACATGTGGCATGCCCAAAATTGATTTCAGTTTTGGTCTATATAGCATTTATTAGCTTCCCACCATCAATTACCTTACAATCATCACTTCCAGATACTAGCATTAATTGTAGGCTCAGTACGTGAAAAATCAAGACTCCAAGCTCGCTTCTCATGCTCTTCATACTCCATTACGCTCTGAGAGCATTGTAATTTAGAATGGCATGATATATTTATAAAGCAAGCTATACGAAAGATTCTACCTGGCGAGTGGTTACATCCCAGACGGTCACAATACCCTCATAATCACTACTGGCTATGTGACTTTTGGTGTACTTGTTCCAGCTCAAACAACTAAGCATGGAGCGTGTTGACATTTCCACCCCAGGACATTGGACATCTGCTTGTTCATTTACCACCTGGAAAACCACTAATATGTAAATATGAAATGAGGCCAGAATTATCTATTATGCATCAAATTACAAGTTCTTAACTATCATAGATACAAAATGCAAGCATCTTATAAACTGACTGTGCACAAGGAGGTGGCAACGTAAACCCATTGCCTAAAAATGGGTCAGCTTAAATTGTAATTAATCTTGCGTGAGCAAAATCGGTAAAATTTCAATACACTGAAAAAATGACAGGTCAAATGGGTCAAACATGGCACGTCACCCAGAATGTTTTCCAATTCTTAAAACCTACTGAATGGCTTTAATAAAACAACCCCACTTGACACATAGTATTTATAAATTCGAAAACTATATATATAAGTTCCAACAAGTCTGTCCACATCGGTCCATTTAGATTTGTATCGGAAGTTACCAACCCAACCCGACCCAATTTGCCACATTCTAATGAATATATGCCATCATAAACCTAGCTGTATGATCTGTTGTATTTATGCTAAGAGCATAATATAGCTATTAATTGTAAGTATCCTCTCACACAGATAGGGTTTGATCGTAATAGTAGGCCCCTATTGTCTACAGTATCTGGTAACATGAACTGTTGAATATAACAGATATGTACTCCTGAACTATAAATATTCATATGTAGAACCCATAAAATTAAAACGGATTAAGTGCGCCGAAATGTAACTAACTATGATCAAATATCTATAGTGGGAACCAACTATCAGATTGGATATTGTGTGTTAAGAACTTAGTAAAAATGTTCAAATCATGAGCCGACGAATCAAAAACTCGCACGTGGCGGCTAATATGGGTTGCCACGTATGTCATATTACATAATTTGGACAATTTATCAAGTTGTTATACAATGTCCAAAACCTTAGTTCGTTCATACTGCAGACATTTGGTTATAGTTAGTTACATTTCAAGGTACTTAATGTTGGGCTATATAACTATTTATCACAACAAATCACAAAGCACGCAACGGAAGACAAGATCTATGCAGTTTAATTAATTAACCAAGATATAGAATATGTACCTTATAATGGAGAGATTTGAAAACAAGAACAAAGTTTAAATTAACCTCTCTACGATTGCACACTCAACGTTGGAACGTATGTATGCTGTTACTTGATCACGAACTCACAAACCTGTTGTGTATCTCCCTTAATTCGAAATCCTTGTAATCGAAAACCAATATATAGTTGTTGTTGACAAACAAAGCAACAACACAATTAATACTAAAGCATTAATTATATGGAGACTACATGTGATTTATACGAAAGACACAAAACCAAAATCCCTTTTGGGACTTTCGGTTTGGTTCGACCGAAGGGAAAAGAGAAAAGGATTATTAGGGTTTTACAAATCTAATTGTCTTGTGTGAATTGATATCTAAACCTTTTGAATTAAGCCCTCTATATATAGGGAATAATTAGGGTTTTTAATCTTGGTAACCAAGTAATCTCAAGGCCAAAAAGCCTTGTAATTTTCGGCCCCTATGTTTAGGGAATTAGAGTCCAATACTAATTTCTTAATTTCACATTTAATCCTCCTTCTAATTAATTTAAATACAATTAATCCTTTAACTTATTTAAATTAATTATTTCGTGATCAAATTAATTAATAAATTACATTTAATATATTAATTAACTTATAATTACATTCACGTTGAGGTATGACCCTGTAGGCTTAAATACTTTTCGGACATACGTTCACGTTTACGTGATCATATTCCAATAGCTCCCACTTGAGCTCGTAACGAATGAAGGTAATAACATTGGTAAGCGTCTAGCAACACGCCAATGCTCCCGAAAACATTTAAGTATAGTTTTAAACGGTTAAGGCATTTATTATCCTTTTGTTCCGATACCTTTGTTAAATATGAATATGGATCGAGATCATTTCATAATTTAACGATTATGTTTCTCATTCTATAACTAATTAATGATTACCAAATATAATCAAGAACTATCTGGATTTATTTGGGCACGGCCATGCAAACATCTTAATTAGTCAAATGAGGGCGCCAAACGGTATCATACTTCAATTTCAAATTGAAAGAACAAATCCTATATTGACTACACGTGTCAGTCATAATATTTCACGACGCTTTATGAAAATAGCCCTTTATTTACCCCCTTATTCAGAAGAGTTAGAACTATATCTAGTAAGTGCGATTCATATATGCTGACCTGTATCTCAAGTCAAAGGATCAATAAAAGTAACCATTTGCGAATTTCACTTAATGACGATGATCCATAAAGTGATAATTCGTTAGTGGAGTAGTCCGATATGCATCTGCTATGGATATCATGTGAGTTTGGTGGGAACCATCCATTATATATTCCAAGAATATAATCAATCACTCACATTTGTCTTAGTTTAATTATATTCCCATATAATTAATCGACAATGGACAATTTAGAATATTTAAATGAAATATTCAAGGATTAAACATGCAAATATATGACACAATTTAATATTGCATGAAATCAAACATATCAAGTACTTTATTTCATTATGGAAAATATAAACTGTTTAACATCCCTTATCCAAATACTGAAACAACAGATTTACATGAAATAACTAGCTAATTTAAGCCCTATGCCATCGGCATGCCTTTCAAGCTTGGGCCTAGACAAAGATTTTGTGAAAGGATCAGCTAAGTTAAAATCTGTGTTAACTTTGAGTAAATTGATCTCTCCTAGTTCGATCTGCTCTCGAACATAGTGATATCGTGTAGCATAATGTCTGGCACCTTTCTGAACTCAGGGTTCGTTAGCAATGATTAATGCACCGGTATTATCACAGTACAAATCAGTGGGTAATTCATTTGAGGGGATCACGTCAAGCCCGCTAATAAACTTCCTTATCCAGACTGCTTCCATTGCGGCTTCTGAGGCGGCAATGTACTCAGACTCTGTTGTAGATACGACAACTGTGGTTTTTAGCTCATAACATTCCACCATGCCTTCATTTAAACAATGAAGACGTATCCTGACTGATATTTTGAATCACATTTATCAGTCTAAAATCCAACATCACAGTATGTATTCACTTTGAATTCTGGATCAGGATTTCTTCCATACACCAAGAATAACTCTTTAGTAGCACCCATGTACTTAAGAATATTCTTTACAGCAATTCAATGATCCTATCCAGGATTTTGCTGATAGTGGCTAACTATATTTTGCGCGAACGCAATATCAGGTCTAGTGCATCTTACCGCATACATAACATATCCCACAGCCGAAGCATAAGGGATTTTTCGCATACGCTCCACCTCATTAGGTGTAGAAGCACTGTTCTTGCTAGATAAGTTAAGTCTTTCTTGCATGGGAACGAAACCACGCTTAGAATCCTATATCTTGAATCTCTTCAAGACCTTATCAATATAAACACTTTCCACGATGGGACTTAACATCTTGCAACATTGGAATGTGTTTTCCTATGTTTAATATGTCATCGACATACAAGACAAGGAAAGTAACATTACTCCCACTAGCTTTGCGATATACACATGTTTCATCGGGATTTTGAACGAAACCAAACTTTTTGATTTCTTCATCAAACCGTTTATTCCAACTTCTTGATGCTTGCTTTAGTCCATAAATGGATCTTTGAAGCTTGCATACTTTGTTGGGATGTTTCGGATCAATAAAACCTTCCGGTTGATCCATATAGACTTCTTCATCCAAGTAACCATTTAAGAAGGCAGTCTTAACATCCATTTGCCATATCTCAAAGTCATAGTATGCTGCTATAGCTAAGAGAATCCTAATAGCTCTAATGTCCGCAACTGGTGAAAAGGTTTCTTCATAATCAACACCGAAATGTTGAGTATAACCTTTCGCCACGAGACGAGCTTTATAGGTGTGTACATTTCCATCCATGTCCGTCTTCTTCTTGAAGATCCACTTACACCCAACAGTCTGAGCATTTTGTGGAAGATCAACCAAGCTCTAGATTTGATTGTCTTTCATGGATTTCATTTCCACCTTCGTAGCTTCAAGCCATTTGTCAGATTCCGGATCTGATAATGCAGCTTTGAAATTCGGAGGCTCATCAAGATCTCCAACAACGTCTTCTTCTACCATTAGACGTAGTCTTTCGGTAGGACGTTTTGTCCTTTCGGACCTACGAAGTGGAATCGCTTCATTATCATCAACTTGAGGTTCATCACTTTGAACATTCCCCCCCCCCCCAAGTTGATGATTGCTAGTATCTTTAGAAGGTGACACATCTTCCTCTTGAGTCTCATCAAGTTCTACAATCCTCCCACTGTTCTCTTGAACTAACTTCTTTTCAAAGAATTCAGCATATCGAGCAACACGAACAGTGTTTTTGGCGGGATCATAGAAGTCGTAACCCATCGTTTCTTTAGGGTATCCGAGAAAGATGCACTTAGTAGTCATGGGTTCAAGTTTGTCAGGCGTATCGCGCTTCACAAGTGCCTCACATCCCCAGACTATAAAGTAAGACAAATTAGGGACATCACCATGACATAATTCATACGGTGTCTTGTCAACCTTCTTGGTTGGAACCATATTGAGAATGCGTACAACAGTCTCTAGAGCATAATCCCAAAACGAAAATGGGAGAGTTGTACGGGTCATCATTGATCTCACCATGTCTAGCAAGGTTCAATTTCTCCTTTCAGATACTCCATTATGCAGAGGAGTGTATGGAGGAGTAAGCTGTTGGACAATGCCACTTGCTTTAAGATAATCCTTAAACTCTTGACTTAAGTATTCACCACCTCGATCCGAACGAAGCATAGTTTTACCGAGTTGATTTTCTACTTCATTTTTAAACTCTTTGAATGTTTCAAAGACTTCATGTTTATGTTTAAGCAAGTAAACATAACCATAACGATTGAAATCATCCGTAGAATAATGAAGTATCTAGCATTTTTCCTTGACATATGTCTAAAAGGACTACATACATCGGAATGTATTAGTCCAAGTAGTTCCTTAGCCCTCTCCGGTTTTATGTGGAAAGGGTATTCTTGTTATATTGCCGAAAATACAAGATATGCATTTTTCAAATGATTCATCATTTGATTGTAAGATCCCTTCACGTTGAAGTTTTCAATGCTTTTCTTGCTAACGGTAATTCGAAAGACACGCATTTATCAAACGATTCATCATTTGATTTGTAAGATCTTTTCACATTGAAGACTTTTAATGCGTTTCTTGCTAATGATAATGTCGAAGACACGCATTTATCAAATGATTCATCATTTGATTTGTAAGATATCTTCACATTGAAGTCTTTAAATGCGTTTCTTAACAAAAATTAAACAAGATGACCATGTCAAAGATAGAGTCCAAGTTAACTTGACTCTTTTGCTATTGAATTATCATTTGAATCTCATCAACACTTATAATTCAGTTAAGAAGATACTTGAAGAACTGGTTAAACCAACTTGCTTCTTTTTCTTGTTCAACTCAGCTAGATACTTAGGACAATTCCTCTTCCAGTGTCTCACTATAGCATAGTGATGACAAGACTGGTCTTTAGCCGTATGCTCCTTTTTCTAAAGGGTCTTTTAAGGTTTTGAGACTAAACACTTTGTTTCCTCTTACCTAAGTTCTTGCCTTTAGCTTTACGGTTGTTTTGCTTTCTAAACCATTTCCCCCTTGATCATAAGAACTTGAGGTATCTCAGATTTCTTGAAAGGTATTCTTCATACTCAATCAACTTGATATGAAGTCCAACTATGGAAATCTGCAATTTCTCTTATACCAATAAGAATTGACAGAAGATACGTATAGTTTAATCCTTTCCATAATGCTCAAAGTGACTCTTCATCTTGAGTACATGAGCATTTACCGGTTTCCCATACTCGTGTTCAAGTTATGGAGTGACTCAATTAGCTAAAGTAATTCACCTCCAACTTGTTTTCCGTACATAGACTTGAGTTATTTGATCATATCACACGGATTTTGCAATCCGAATTGCCTTTTGAAGCTCAGGAGACATGCTTCTAGCATCAAATAAGCAACCTCAATATGTCTATTGTACCGAGTATTTTATGCTTCCAACTGCAAAGCAGTGGCATTCTCATTAGGAATAGCGGTATCTGAGTTTCAATGACATCGGTTTTCTTTTCAATTCTTAGAACAATTCTCTATTGACAAAAACAGTCATTGAAATTGGTTTCAGAAAGTTTTCTCTTTCTAGCTTCGACCTGAAGCCGATTGGTGTATGTTTTGTGAAGGATTTGTTGCCTTTTACAAAACAGATTCAAGTTCAATTATCGGTATTTTCGATAATAAATCCTTAAGAAATTAATTACCCAATGTTTATAAAATAAACAATTAATTTCATTAAGGCTAGGATCCAATTGATATGCAACCTTTTCATCAGTTGATCTGCTACAAATAATTGCAATCAAAAGGTAAGTGACGATCAGTAATTGCATTACAAGTGCAATTCCTAGAAAGTATGGGACCTACGTAAGACACTCGATTCATCAAGTAATCTTTTGTAGTCATGTTTTGTCCCATCTTTTGCCACGGGTCAAGGTCTCACCGCTTAACTCGCTTTAAGTCGTCCAACTAAGAACGTGCAAAATTGACCACCACTATGTACCAGTGAATGGGTTTTGTCATGCAATCGCCATTTCACCACTGTGTACCAGTGAGTAAAACAACGACCCCATGTGTCCTTGACAAATTGGGTGGCAAATGACTTAAGTTTATTGGGTCATTCAATTTGACATGTGATCAAAAAGTTATGTTTCGAAGATTCATGCATATCTTCTAAACATAATATTTAATAAAATCATTTGTATAGTCTTAGCAACACAAGAGAGCTCGGTAGCTCCATTTGAACGCACAAAGAAGCGCAAGGGCAAAGGTATGCGATGAACGCGATTTAAAAACCCGCCCTTTTAGAAGGCTAGCGCACTCCGGCTTATACCTCTCTTAGAGTTTGTTCAAATGGGTGAGCCGGTGTATCTCAAGGTTGTAGGACTCCAATTTTATTAAAAAAATCTCTTATTTCGATATTTCTTAGTCAAGTTTATCTTTTCTCAAAAATAATTTTACATCACAATTTATATCTCAATAAATATGCAAAATCATAAACTATAACTATTAAGCATGCAACGAGTTATGGTAGGCCACCTAAACATGTCACTATGGTTTATTCATGTCTAATCCGGCTCCCCCTTCAAAGAAGAGGACCACATACATCAAGTTTCCTTGATTGCGTAAGCCTTAAACATATACATCACAAACAATTATCATATAATCACATAGTTTGCTTTCTGGAAAATCTAGTAGCTTCACGACCTGTTTAGACCTGTTTCTGGTCTGATTCAGATTTCGACCAGAACTACAAAGTTTTAGCCCTATGTGTTGGGCATATAAAGTTCAAAGCACGACCTCTAACTCATTACGGATTAAAAGATATGAATTTTTTAGTAAACTATCGCAAATCAGAAAGTTTATACGAAAAATTTACATTGTCACACAATTAATTATACAATTATCTAGCATAATTAACCCTAATGATCAAGATTTCATATCAATATATCTAAGTAAGAATCATGAATGCTTTGCATGAAAAATTCATGATTTTTACTTTTTTTTAACAGTTAAAATTAAAGGTACAACATATAAACATGCAATTTATCACATAAACATGTTTAGTTGATCAAAACTTGGATTAGGAACCCTAAAAAAAACAATTTTTTTTTTTTGTTTTCTGGAAAATTTCGAACCATATATATATTAAATAAAACTTTTTCATATTTAAATAATGTAATTAAATTACAAAATCAATTTAAATATATACATATATATATAGCCGAAAAATTCAATAATCAAGAACCCTAACTCCCCTTCAAGTTTTGATCTTTTGGTAATCAAAAAACATACATAGTAGGCTCGTGATACCACTCTTGGGTTAATAAATTAACGGAAGACAAGATCTATGCAGTTTAATTAATTAACCAAAGTAAAATATATACCTTATAATGGAGAGATTTGAAAACAAGAACAAGGTTTAAATTAACCTCTCTACGATTGCACACTCAACGTTGGAATGTATATATGCTAGTACTTGATCACGAACTCAAAAACCCGTTGTGTATCTCCCTTAATTCAAAATCCTTGTAATCGAAAACCAATATATAGTTGTTGTTTGACAAACAAAGCAACAACACAATTAATGCTAAAGTATTAATTATATGGAGACTACATGTGAGGTAAAAGAGAAAAGGATTATTAGGGTTTTACAAATCTAATTGTCGTGTGAATTGTTATCTAAACCCTTTGAATTAAGCCCTCTATATATATGGAATAATTAGGGTTTCTAATCTTGGTGACCAAGTAATCTCAAGGCCAAAAAGCCTTGTAATTTTCGGCCCTTATGTTTAGGGAATTAGAGTCCAACACTAATTTCCTATTTTCACATTTAATCCTCCTTCTAATTAATTTAAATACAATTAATCCTTTAATTTATTTAAATTAATTATTTCGTGATCAAATTAATTAATAAATTACATTTAATATATTAATTAATTTATAGTTACATTCACGTTGAGGTGTGACCCCGTAGGCTTAAATACTTTTTGGACATACGTTCATTTTACGTGGTGATATTCCAACACTTAACCCAATTAAAACCGGTACTTCAAACTCCTTTTACTCAATATTAGTGTTTAACCGTATATAAAGATACAAAACACTAAATTACATATATGAGCCAAAAGCTATTTATTTTAAAATAATAGGAAAAAATAGAATACAAATAGGTTTGTCATGAGCCCATCATTTCTAGCAATTATGCTTAATTCAAGTTCTAAAATCTGGATCAAAACAAGCATTCCAACTATCCAATACTGGCTGCAGAATATATTACAATCTGTATAATCTAATTAAATTTCAACATAACATTGTAACTAAAGGAGGTTTGATACAAGCAAATATGAACTTTAGATTGTACTTATGGCAATACTTACGGATGCAAACTCAAAGACCTTGATGCGTCTTGAAACTCCAGCTGTAGCAAAAAGCTCATCATCCTGGTCGAATTCTATGCTGAATACCAGGAAAACACTTAATCAAAGAGACAAAAAGGGTATGCCATTCAATGATATTTTGTTGCAGCTCATGTTTATGATACCAAGAAGGTGTCCAATAATATTACATCAATATCTGTTGTTAACCAACAGTTACAGATAACCTATTTTTGCATAAACAATTGCTTCTGCACATTAATATATTTATACAATCAAATATGAAATTGCTAACTCATTTTTATAGATCACCTACCAGGCTACCATTTGATTCCACACTATTCATTAACTTGACTGACCTTGATATAATATCAGCAGAGTGAAAAAGATCTCCGTGCCTAAGTTCAGCAATGACTCTCAATCGACTACAAAAAGAAAGAGTGCGTGGATAGTATCAAAATCCTTGCTTCAGGAAGAATGAGAAGAACGTACATATGAACATCAAGAGGGGCACACTAAACCTGTATCGTGTAAATGTCGAAAGTACACACTGGAAGTCCCTGAGTCCTGCATGATATCCATCTTTTTTTTATCGAATTATTATCCCTTTCTTCCTGCTTCTGCACATGTTTTGCCCAATGTCTCCGCTTTTGCAGGTAACACTCTTGCAAGTCATTGAACTGTGGGACACAATTATGAAAGAATACAATAAAGACAGTGCCACAAAAGTTAACCAACCACAAAATAGGAATGACAATGTCAGAGAAGGATGATGTGATTCCTTTCACTTGTTAAGTTCCATTCCAAGGGCAAGGGATTTTACTCTTCATTTTATCTTTAAATTGAACAAAAATGTACAGCTCCACCCATCTTCATTCAAATAAATTTTAGTAGCATAAATCTTCTTTAGAAAACTCAAATCTTCAATTTAATTACTCATTCGTCTCGAAATTATGACTAGAAAAATGTATCTTCTAATTATAATCTTATTCGAGGTTAAGAAGCTTTTATTGAGTTAACATTGTATCATATGTATCAATAAATTCTCTAACTGACATAAAAAATGTCAATAGTAGAGATAAAATGCCATATTTTCTACATAAATGAAAAGTTTATAAACCATTCCAATCCTACTCGGTTATCAAACATGATAATAGAATGTAAGGATTCATTCCATTATCTAGCAAGGTGCAATATCTCATCCATCACATTACATTCCTTTACCATTCCATTCCTGTCAACTGAACAAACATAGTTGGCAGTAAGACTATGTAAAGTGTCAGCATGGAAAAAGCATCGCACAATGACGCATGCAGATTATACATATCAAGTGCTTTACATCCCTGATGGATATTAAGGCGAGTGCCATTATTTCTCAAATGCTCATCAAAATTTGTAGAAACAGTAACATCGATTATTCACTTACCAAACATTAAAAAATAGGGAAAATGGTATACGAATGTAACCACCTATGACAAAATGGTTATGTAATGTAGTGATCTATCCGGGTGGCTATGTAATGTATGCACCTATGTTTTTTTGACATAGTACACTAAAGACCATAATGGGCTAACCCGGCCCAAATACTAAACCCATAGAACCATAAATCAATAGGCTCACTTGGCCCAACAAACCATAAAGTCCAATAACCAATATAACCCATTAAGCACATAACCCAAATACGGTTAAGCCCAATAACTAAATTAAGCCCAAGTCACATAAAAACCCATCACATTTTGGCCCAAATGATAATGGCCCATAACACTTAAACGAATTTCCTGAGATAAGTGTAATCAAAATAAAACAAAGATAATTGAGTGAGATAGGCATAAGTAATTATGTTAACCAATCTATATATTGATATCACAAATGCTAATTTGCGCTAAAATCGGTTACACAACAAATGATGAATAAAGATAACATAATTTAATATGGCATTTCTATATGATAACCTAATATGCCAAGTGAAACCACAAATGAAGCCAAGTTACCGAGAACCTAACAACTTATAACTACGCATGTAATGAAAGTAACCTTTTACACCATCAATCTCTACAACCAAAACGATGCGAGTGTTACCAATATACTTGGATCCCACAATCGATAGCAACATAATGAAAATGGCATTTCTAAGTGATGGTTTAAGATAGGAACTTACTTATATTAGTCCTATTGTAGGGATAGTCTAGGCTTGAAATATGATGGAGGAACATAATGGATATATGGCCAAGGAAGCTATAGATGGGAAGTACCCATTTTGGATAGATGAGTATAATATGCGGCATATCAAGGTGAGTCATAGCCCCCTTTCAAACTATTTTATGTGTTTAACTATCGGGGTGAAAAACATGATATATAAATGAAATTGCTTTCTATATATTTATGAAATGATTCTTGGCATTACGATTATGAAAAGAAGTTATATCGTATGTTCAATGTGATAAATGTTATATGATGAGCTTGAGTTCTGTCAACCCGTTTTCTTTCGGTACACTACTATTTACTCCGATAGTGGAGGCCTGTAGTTAGATAGTTGCGCAACTAGGTTTCGTCCACCCACCCGGAGCATAACGGTGGAAGGTTGGTTGCCTTTGTGACGACCTTTTCTTCCAGTCCGACCGGAGCGGTGTACTAGCTACCTTAATTTAAATGGTCGTCTCCATGGCACGACCCCAATTGTAATTAAAACACTTGATTGACAGCTTGTGCTATGAAATGAAATAAATTATATATATATTGTTTGGACATGAAAAGGTAGTAGTAGTGGCTCAAACATTTACTCATCAAAAATTATGTAAATTATGCCCTTGTGGCTAAATGAAACTGATGTTAAATTATGCCCTTGTGGTTAAATGAAATTGATATTAAATTATGCCCGTATGGCTAAATGAAATTGATATTAATATGTTTGGATATTTGATTTGAACATACGGTTTGGGTATCGTCCCTCATATGAAATCTTGAAAGTCGTTGAAATTCTCGATATTGAAATATTGATGACTGAATGTTTTCGATGTGATATATGATTAATCATTTGATATATTTTTTTTTTCCCTCAAGAAGATTTGACAAATGAGAACTTTATAATTACCATGGATTTTGAACGTTTTAAAAAACATTGTGGTATTTGGAAAAAACTCGATAATATAATATGAGAATTTTTGTCGGTCATATGGTTTGGGTATTTCGAAATGTAATAGTAATCGGTTTTTTAAGTATTAAAACGGTGATGTACCAAGATTTATATAAAAACCTATGCACTCACCAACTACGTTTTCGTAGTTGACAATTTTTCTTCTTGCTTTTCAGGAATTAGCATAAGCTTTGAGGATTTATATGCATCATGATTGTTTGCATTGCACTTTGGAGTCGAATATCAAACCTTGTGATGGGCAATGGAATCCGCCTTGACCATTGTAGTATACTATTCATGTGCTTGATATTTGTTTCGTGAACTTAATATCCAAGTATGGTGGACGCATTTGTACTTGAAAATTGGTTCACATGCTTGTACATTTGTAAATTCTTTTTATCAAATAAAGCTATGGTGAATGTTATTTATAATCCTTTGTTTTGAATACTTGACTTTCTGTACATCTCATTGTTCCGCCTTAGTTGGGGTGTTACAAGTGTGGGCTAAAAATTGTTATTAGAGTTTAACTGGGCTTGTCAATTTTTTAATTGGTTGGGCTAAATTTTAATTATTTTTCTTGGGTTATTCGTTTAATTTGATTGTCAACAAGTTTTGAGTCAAAACGTCGATAAAACTTTCAAACGAGTTTGTTGCAAAGGGTTTAGATTTTCTAATGGGTGAAGAGCCAAGTTGGGAAGAAATTCGTCGTCATGATAATCTTTTTTGTTGGTGTATCAGAAGAATCCTTGTGCAATGGTTTGTTTTGAGAAAAATAAAGTCGATGTCAATACATTTAAATCTTTTGTGAGAGAACACAAAATTTTTCAACTTGAAATTGACCAACTCAAATCTGAAAACAAAGAGCTCAAATTTGCAAATGATCTCATTTTGATAAACATGGAAAGTGCTCAAAAAGAAAATGATCATTTACAATTAAAGATTTCTAAATTAACAAATGAGTTGGACAATTCTCTCAAAGAGCTCAATAAGAATGTTTTGGACAGTCAATCAAAAGAACTTGTTTTGCAACAAAAGATTTCTGAGCTTAACCATGAGTTGCAAAACAAGTCCTTCATTTTTGAGAAGAACGCCGAAAAGGAACGATCTAATTTTTGTGCTCAAATCAAGTGTCTTGAAGACAAGTGTTTGCAATTTCAGTCAAACGAAATATCTTTGACCAAGAAACATTTTGACCTTAAGATTGAATTGCAAACACAAACCAAATCTTTTTAAAAGTCCAAATCAATGTTCTGTTTCTTCTAACTCATTTAAAGAAGTTGTTGAAGTTTGCACTCAACCTGATTGTCCTATATGTGAAGTTGTGAATTCCCCTGTGCAAACTAAATGTGATGTGGTTAAGACCATTGAGACCTCAACTCAGACTGATTTTGATTTTGTTTCTAACAAGGTTGAGGTTTCTAAAAATTTTTCAAAAACCGAGTCTTTCAAACCTAAAGTTGACGTTCCACAGAGGATTTACACGGGTAAATCTTATAAACCTTTTGAAAGAAAGTTTTCCGAGTTTACTAATTACTCCTTGCAAAAGGGTAAGAAGTATGCTAAGAAACCAAATTGTGATTTGCCGAGCTTATTGCTCTCAAATGGTTCAAAATGACTTGAAACTAATTTCTCCTTGAAATGATCCTTTATCAATTGGCAACATTCTTGTTGTTTAATCAAATGATTTTTCATATATATTCAAAGTGAAGTCCAATCTATTTGTTCTATGCGCCTAGGTATTTACTCGACATATCATAGACTTCATATACATTTCTTCTGTCTGCCGAAGTTTATGCTCGGCAAATCTTACAAGTTGCACAAAATTTGTTCCAACACCATTTTCCATACATGTAATGTTTCTGGACAAAATTTTTCTTTTATACTATCTGCCGAGCAGTAAGCTCGGCAAACACCTCATTTTGTCAAATTTGCTTTATTGTCAAAAATTCTTGTCTATGTCTTGATAAATGTAAATGTGTTATATGTGGGTCCATTTATAGTTTTCATGAGTATTAGGATAAGAAGCAAGGTATTGAACGCCTTTGTGTACTACCTTTATTATGTTATCATTAAATACTTATGTGATTCTATAAATTGTAATGTTTTCTTATATATATATTAGGGCGAGAAGCAAGGTATTGAACGCCTTTGTGTACTACCGTTGTTGTCTCACACTTAATATATGTACGAAACCTTGTGTTTGTGAAAATAATGTGTCTAATTTGTTATAATGTGTATATTTCTTTGTGTGATGTCTAAAGTTGCTTTTCTGGTCAATATTTTGGTCAATTTGGTTTCATTTCAGGTTCTTCTTAAAAATCATAAAAAGATGTCTATATTTGAAGAAGGTGTCTCTATGAAGATGCAAGCTAATCAAGCTTTTCACATCCCATTTGCATCAAAATTCCCAATCATCACTGAAATTCTGAATCACCATCCACTAGATATAGCTCTCACTAATGGAGCTATAGTTCCAGAAAAGTATGTCTTCGACTTATGGGAATCTATTGTGTACACAAAGGCTGACAAAAGAAAGAAGTCTGAAGACTACTTCCATTATACATTGGAATCTGAAGGAAAGTACTATCTATGCAAATTTAATCTGGAACAGTTCAGATCCATCTTAGGGTTTCCTGAACAAGAAGAGTATGGAAAACTGCCATCTGTTGAAGAAATGTTGGCTGCAGGTCAAGCCCTTAGATATGAAGGGGAATTGGGATCTTTGAGAGATTTTAAGAGGATGAATGTTGCTACTCTCTAGCACACCATGTAAAATGTCTTGAATACATGCTTGATGCCCTCACAGAAAGGGATTGATGCAATGACAAAACATTCATTGTCATTATATTATGCAGTCACCCACAATGTGGAGTGTGACTATGCCAAGATTGTCTGGGAGAAAATGGCACAAGTGGTTATAGCCAAAGACAAGCAAGACAAGAAATACATCGATTGCCCCAGATCTTCAGCAGCCTGCTGTGAATATTGTTGAAATTCCACCGAATCCCACCAGGCTAAGAAATAGAACTCGTCGTCTTAGGAGAGACGGAGTTCTGGTATCATCCCTTCCAGAATCATCTCATCAAGATTCTGGAGAAGTTGGTCAGGAAATTGCCCCAGCAACCACTTCCCCAGTACCAGTAGAAGGAAGTGGTGAAGAAGAAAGAGGGTCTGGATCACCTCTTGTCATACCAGTAGCAACTGTTGAAAGTGGGGACATCATGGCTGCTGATGGGTCCCTAATAATTGAAGAGGTTGAGGGGGAACAAGTTAGGTAGATTGAAGGAGATAATCTGGAGCAGGTGGCTCAGATTGATTTGAATGTTGGGGTGGAGAATGTACAAGTAGAGGACCAGGCAGGTGGAACCGGCCCTGATTGGGATATGGTTGATTCTCCACTGTCTGAGGATAATGACTTTGATGTTAATATGAGTTTTCTGGGAGAAAAAAGAAATTGATTGCACCATCCACTCTGTCTCCCAGTCAATTCTATCTGATATGCCTCCTCCACCCCCAGAAAATACACCAACACCTCTTCCAGAACAAACATCAACTACAACTTTTGAATCACCTTCTGCACCAGAAATTCATTCTGCACCAGAAGTATCACAAGGGTGTTGCCAGTATCATCAATCACCAGAATCACCAATCCTTCCAGTGGTCTCTCCTCTTCTTCTTCAACCGAGGTCCAAGGCCTTTTTGATAAGGTGGCGGACCTGGAGAGATCACTTCAGGCTTCTTCTCAGGTTATTTCTGACTTCAAAACTCTAATTTCCAATAATCTTAAGTCAGAAATGAACATATTTGCTGGAAATGATAAGATAGTCTTTGAGAAGCTGGATGAACTTGTCGTGGCAACAAATAGAACTTCTGAATCAATACAAATTGCAGTCCAGGGAATCAAGGGGGATGTGGTGAGAAGTGTTCAGACTGCCATTGAAACTGAAGTTGCTCAACCTCTGGCAAGTCTGACTGGTGAAGTTCAGAATTTGACCACCAGAATAAGCTCTCTAGAGAGCAGGCCAACCCTGGAGAAAAACTAAGTGGTCAGCACCCTCAGCGATGAAGTTGTTAGAAAGTTCAGGGGAGATATGTTGAAAGAAATCACTGATGGAGAAAAACTCAGTGGTCAGCACCCTCAGTGTCTGAAACTCTCCTTAGAAATCTTCGTGATGGGTTGCTGCCTGAAGTAATGAAGACGATCGACGCCCAGTTGCCTCACCACTTTCCTCAAGATCTTGAAATAATTAAAAAGGAAGTGATGCAGTTGAGGAAAACTGCGAACAACATTGCTCCACTGTCTGGTCGAACATTTGACTCTGCTGACAGACATAAGCTGGATCAGGTGTAGAATCATCTTCAATCTGGAGATGCTTCCAAGGGGGAAGGTTCTGGTTCTGGTACAGAGAAGGTTGTTGATCTTAAGAAGAAGATCGAATTCTGGAAGAAGGTAATTGGAGAAGATGTCACTAGTACTGAAGCCAGTGGACAAGTTGATGAAGAGGCTGCTGGTACTGATGCCAGTGAGCCAGTATTTGAAGAGTTTCTAGACATCCCAACCACAATGAAAAGTCTCAAAAGAAAGAAAGTGGTGTCTGGGAACCAACGGATGAAGCAGAAGAGGAATATGTGTCTGCTGATGAGGCCAAGGCAAAGAGACTGGAGCAAGAGTCTATCTTGATTGAAATTTTCAAGAAGAATCTAAAAGATGACTTGATTGCCCACCAGTTAGATATGGCCAAGCATGGGACTCTGGATTCTTACAACGCTGGCAGGCTGAAGAAGTGTCTGGATGCCTTGGATGACGTCTATATTCGATCCATGTATGCTCAGGATGAACAAGTATATGATTCTGAAAATTTATGGTGTGAGCATACTGGATCTTATTGCCCAGAGAATAGAAGAATTGAAAAATCTCCAGCAACAAGTAACGAGTAATGCAACTGCTCTGGAGCATGAATATAGGAAGAAGGTTAAGGGTTTGCCCAAGGCGCCAGCCAGAAAATCCAAAGCTGCCAGAGATGCAGATCTTAGCACCTTCATTCCCTTGAACACAACTGAAAGGATCAATAAAGAAAATTTTCAACAAGTTGCTGAATAAAGAAAGGTGTCTAGGGAAGTGGATGAAATGGTGAAAAGGGCTCAGACAAAAGAAAAGTATGAACATTTGTCACAATTTAGAGCTGATGTCCGATCAATATTGGGTGCTGAGATCCATCTGGCAGAAAATCAAGACAACTTCTCTAAGTTCCATGTCAAACTCTTCAGAGAAGGGAACTTTACTCATGAAAGAAAAGACACTTCAATCAGGGCTTTTGGGTGGTCAGAATTAAGAGAGATTGGTCTTTCATTCAGGGGTAAAGATGTCACCCAGGATGTTAAATACTTTATGAAGAGGATTGGCAAGGAATGGATGAGGAAAGAAGTGATGGAGATGGAGCTGGGCTTAAGGACTTCTCTTACTACGTCTTCATCTCCAGGTGTAAAGAGGAAGGCCACTGAAGAGCCAGAGGCATGCTGAAAAGAAAAAGGCCTGACTCTGATATTGTACTTGTATTTATTTTATGTTGATAAAATTGTAACTTTCCTCCAGTTGATGTCTGTAAATATAAGTTGCAATTCTTATTTTTTTCACAAGTACTTATCCAGATTAAGTCTAGAAATTAAAATGTACAAACTGGGAACACTAATGATCTATAAAGTGGCTCTCCAGAAATTCAAATTAGACTTAGTCAAAAAAAAATTTTTTTTCCAAGGATTTTTCAAGCACAAACTTGTATATATAAAAGCTTGAAAATCCTTGCATAATTTCTAAACAAATAGGGGGAATTTGTTAGGTTCAGATTTATTGGACTCGCTCCAGACGTAATTCTTGGAGCCCTCTGAAGATTTGTCCAGAAATTATGTGAAGACCAGTGAACAACTTACTTGTACAGGAATCTGGATTCTACCAGATTTGTTCACTGGACTTCACTCTAGTCAAGATCTTTCTAATGAAGAACATTCTCACTGAAGTCGAAGACTGAAGTCTGAAGAAAGAAGTCTGACAAATAGCGGAGCTCACTGGAAGACTTACCAGATCTCCTGACTGGAGTCCTTGTCAGTGTTCTAGACCTTACAAGTTTGAACACTGATTTCGAGGAATTGACTTTATGCCTTTACATGCCTTTAACCGGACAATCCATTTGTCTTTTGTTAAAAGCTTTACACGCATGTAAAGGTGGTTGGTTAATTAGAAGACAAGTCACTATCATGTGACTTTATTCTTGTACTTTAATCAATGCTTTTAAGGAATTAAAGTAATTTCCTTAAATGCATGTAACCATGTTTGTACGGCAAAAAGAATATTATATTTATTCTTTTTGCCTATAAATACCAAGTCACTTCCTCGTCCAAATTACATACTTTTGCAATTTGGTGCCTTTGCTCAAATACTCTCGATCTAAACAGTTATACTTCACAACTTTAAGTATTTCGATTAAAGAGTTTATTTAGCAAAGATTAGATCACTTGTAATTCATAGGTTGTTTAGATACTTACTTTGTAATATCTTGTTCCGCAACTACCTTGTATTTTATTTAACATCAATAAATAAAATACACTTGAAAATTACATTGTGTCTCACCATTTACTTATTTGCTTATCTTTATATTGCTTAAGTACGTATTACGTTATATATATTCTTGCATTTATATTTATCGTAATACTAGTCAAATCTAGTGCTTACTTGACGTTTAATACTAGTCTTATCTAGTGATTACTTGACTTGTTATTCTATACTTGTGGGTTAAACCATCGAGTGAGGGACTTCACAGTCGGGGATAACCCCAAGGTTTGGTCGAAAAAGCTAGATGATGCCTTGTGGGCATTTAGGACAGCTTTTAAGACGCTGATTGGCACCACGCCATACCGGTTGCTCTACGGTAAGACTTGTCATTTACCGGTTGAATTAGAGCATAAGGCGTACTGGGCGTTGAGAAATTTGAACTTGGATATGATTGTGGCCGGTGAACTTAGGTTGTTGCAACTTCATGAGCTCGATGAGCTTAGGTTGGGTGCATATGAAAACTCAAGGATTTATAAAGAGAAAACCAAAGTTTACCATGACAAAAGGATCCGTTGGAAGGAGTTTAAGTTTGGAGCAAAAGTTTTGTTATTTTTGTCAAAATTTAAAATTAAACAACCCAAGTTGACTTCTAGATGGATAGGTCCTTTTGTGATTAAGCATGTTTATCCGTCCGGCTATGTTAAGCTGTTCAAAAGAAATGGAGACGGTTCTTTTATTGTGAATAGCCACAGGTTGAAGCTGTATTTGGAAGAAGACCAAGAGGAGGGGATGGTTGAAGAAATCCCCATTTTTTATTCAGAAACTTGAAAATGATGATCGAGTCTAGCTCACGACTCGAATATAAGTTAAGCGCTTCCCGGGAGGCAACCCGTGTTTAATTTTGTTTTGTCAAATTTGATTTTCAATTTTGTTAGATAGTTTCTACTTTGTTTTGTCAAGAATGTGCAGGTTCAGATTTGGTATGAAGAGAATTGAGGTAAGTTCGTATTAAAAAACGAAAAAAAAATTCTGGAAAAGTCCCCCACTGCGCCGCAATGGGGGTGGTGACCTTGACTGCGCCGCAGTACTTTTCCTCGTCCAGTATTGACCATCACCCCACTGCGCCGCAGTGGGGGTGTGAAGACTCCACTGCGCCGCAGTCCTTTTGCTCGGCACTCGGATGCATAAGATCTCACTGCGCCGCAGTGAGGGAGGTCAAAACCCACTGCGCCGCAATGGGTCAGTTGACTAGTCAGAGGGGGAATGGGTTACTTAGCCAAAAAAGGAAATCCCTTAATTTTTTACACCACAAAATCTCTATCTTTTTTTCTCTCCTTTTCCAAAAACGAAAATCTTTCCAAAAAAACCTCCAAGAGCTTCGATTATCATCCTTTAATCCACCAAAATCCTACACTTTTCTTCTCTTTCTTCCAGATTATCATCCATTCATAGCTATCATGGGAAGAGGAGTAAGATTTCTTGACTATTTTCTTTTTCTTTCTTTAATTTTTGTTTTTCAATTTTTAGGTTGTAATTGCTAAATTGTTTGGTGGGTTTTGTTAATTAAGGGGTATAGATGATAATGTAATGTTTAATTTCGCGATTCAAACACTTGTTCGTTCAGATTTAAGTCAAAATTAAACTTAGGGTATTGAAAAATTAGGGCGCTTATTGATGAGCAAGTGTGGGGGAGGTTTATTGTTTGATTAATTAGTGATTATTGCTTTTTGTAATTGTGGGAAGTATCTATTACCCTTGATTTGTGTTGAAATCGTGATGAATTTTGGAAGAACTTACCCAAATATTCAAGTGACTGCGCCGCAGTGGTGGTGGGTTTAGGCCACTGCGCCGCAGTCCGTTGCTCGTGACCTGCATGTGTTTTAAACCCCACTGCGCCGCAATGAGGGTTGCCTCAGACTACTGCGCCACAGTGGTTATCCACGTCCAGATTTTGACTTTACCTCACTGCGCTGCAGTGAGGGGGTGTTGATGCCCACTGCGTCGCAGTGGGACACTTTCCTGCCCAAATTTTGTTTGTTTTTAATATGGTTCACGTTTTGTATTCCTCATTTAACATGCTTATTTGTCTATGCTTTGTGATTGTAGGATGCTGCCGGTGTCGACAAACGAAAGAACCCCAAAGTGGGTCAATCAAGCGGGACTGCCGAGGTACATCTATCTCAATAAGTTGTATTCTTTACACAAACAGGTTGTGTGCCCTCCCAGGTATCTCCACCCAACTGCAGCTCAACATTTTGGTATCCAAGCTGATATTAATGGATGGTTTCGGTTTGAGGCTCAAGTGGGTGACTGGTCAGTTGTTAGTTATATGTGGCATAATGTGTTTAATAATAGGGAACCGGTATATAGGGAGTTATGTTTAGAATTCTATTCGACGTTGAAACTTTCAAAAAAGTTGAATAAAGTTAAAGACATTTTTGAGGAGCGGTGTGTATCATTTTATTGTGGAGGGGTTCAGAGGAAGATATCTGTGGCACAGTTTAGGTACTATACTGGATGAGTTGAAGAACAGTGATTTTTGGGCTTTGTTGAGGCAAGGGTTGTATGTGAAGCAGGCTATTGATGGCGAGTCCATTCCACAGTATTGGACTCGTATTTATGGGGGCGAAGCTTGGCCATATGGGGGGACAGTTAGTGCGTCTAAGATTAGGAGTGTGAAACTGAGAATGCTCCACCGGATGATTGTTACTTTCTTGGTACAGCGGTCCACTCACTGGGACAAGGCGTACCAAACTGACTTGTGGTTGATTAAGCTGTTTTCAGAGGGTGCACCTAAGAGGTTTGATTTGGCCCCCATAGTCGTGCTTGATAGGATGTGTAACCACTCCGACTCGGAGTTGGTTTTAGGGCACTTCATTACCCAGATCTACAGGAGGATGGGTATTTTTGATACTGATGAGTGCCAGACAGATCTATCCCCTCAGGTTTTTCAGGAGACTTTTACTGAGGGTGAGTTGGTGAGGGGGAAGATTGTGAAGAAGATGACGAAGAATGAGAGTTCTAGGTTGCTGGATGATACTGGGTTATTGCTGCACAGCTGAGGATGAGGAGATGAGGGATGCTCCGCAGGAGCCTCCGAGGAGGCGGGGTCCGGTAGGGATTGATTTGACCCCATTGAGCACCCAGCTCCAGCAGATTTGTGAGGGGCAGCAGGCCAGCCGCCAGGCTTTTGATGATTAACAGCGGCGTATAGATCAGGAGGTGACATGGATAGGGTCGCAGCAGGCCCATATAAACTACACTCTTGATTATTACCAACTGATGTGGCAAGCCCAGTATACAGGGACAGAGTTTGTGAGGCCTGACCCGATTCCACCCTTTAGCCCACCACCTATCCGTGTTCCACCTTATCGACAGGATGGCGGTTCTTTCTTCTTTACGCCTTCCCAGATGTCCCCACGGCCCCATGACTTGGGAGGATCTCCTCGAGGGCCGGTTCAGTTTGGTCGATATACAGGTGGTGATGCTGGGATCTCCTCTTCTATGCCTAGTTTCTTTGCAGTACTAGCTCTGGGTTCGCTGATTTTGCTGGAGGCTCAAGGGGATTTACTGCTGGTGGTTCTGGACAGGTAGGTGATCAGTCGGGAGGCGGCTATGGCAGTTCAGGTTCATGAGGAACGCCAGAGCAGGCCACTAGGTGGGTCGATGATCTTTTTGGCCCACCTGGTGCTCCTTATGGCTATCACGGGCAGCAGCAGTGATGATAGAGATTATGATGGCCTTCATCCGGTACCGTGGGATGGGGTCATGTGATGGTGATTGATTTCATTCAGTGTGGTATATGGATGATTGTACTTGATACATTATTTCTTATCTTCTTTCTTTATTTCTATTGGTATCCACCCTACGGGGTGATGAGACATTGTATTTGGTTATTTTTCTTTTTCTTTTGGTTTGTTGCATGAACAGTAGAATAAGGTTATGCTTGGAATTATTATGGTTTGTTTTGATGTAATATGAGCAGGTTGTTACATTTGATGGCTATAGCGCAACTCAAGTGTGGGGGGAACCCCTTGGATTCTCTTCTCATCTATTCTATGGCATCAGTGTGTTGATTGTGTGATGGTGTGCGTATGCTGGCAGTAAGTTCAGCGCCATATTTGTTATTGCTATGTTTGATGCACACACAACTCTCGCACCTTCCGTTTTGGTACAAGTTGTTTATCCCGTCAACCAAAGTGTCCTTCCTATTTCGGAAGTGCACCAACTTTATAAACAAAATCATTATTTCGATATAATTTAGTCAAGTTTAATTTTCCAAAAACAATTTTGCACACAATTTTCTGAAAGGGCAAAATAAACTTACTAAACATAAACACGTAACAATTAGGTATCCATCCTTGGTTAGGCTACTATGGTTTAAGATTGGCTCCCCTTTCTCAAGGAAAAGGACCACATACATCAAGTAAACTTGATTGCGTAAGCCAAAATTTAATAACAAATTTATCACATAAACACATAAGATGCTGATTGGAAAATTCCAGCAGCTTCACGACCTATTTAGCCCTAGAAGATGGCCGAACTGGTCTTAGAACAGAACTACAAAGTTGTATCCCTATGAGTCTAGTTTCTAGAGTTCAAAGGATGACTTCTAACGCCTTACGGATGAAAAGTTATGGTCGTTTTAGTGGACTGGTGTCAAGCAGCAAGATTAACAAATAATTATCACATTGTCAAACAATTAATTATTTAAATTCCACCTAAATAGACCCAGTGATCAATTAATTTTTATCATTATGACTAAGTGATAATCATGAATTAATTGCATGTAAAAATTCATGATTATTACTTCTATTTAACAATTAAAATAAAGGTAATCCATAAACGCATGTAATTAATACATTAATCATGCAATAAATCAAAACTTGCAATTAGGGTTTCAAAAAAAAAAAATAAATTTATTTATTTTCCAGATTTGGAAATTTTATATAAAAAAAAATTTATATTTTTGTATTTCATTATTTTATTAAGATTAAATCAATTAATTAATAAAATAACCAAGATAATTATATAAAATTCTCGAAAAATATGAAATCATAACCCCTCTTCAATTTTTGATTTTTAGGTAATTAAAAATCACATGGGTGGCTCGTGATACCACTGTTGTAATATATAACTATAACTAAATATCTTTAAACACAAGTACGCAACGGAAGCAAATAAAACCATGTAATCAAATAATTAACCTTGAAATAGGATTAAGGATTACCTTATAATGTAGATGAATAAAGTGAAGAATTTTAAAGGATTTGAAGTAAATCCCTCTACGATCGCACACTAAACACCTTTTATATCATATGCTAGTACCTTGATCACGAACACATAAACCTGTTGTGTATCTCCTTTATTTTGAAACCTTCATTAACCGAACCAATTAATGCTAAGCATTAATATATACACAAGAATCATATTGACAGAATGGAATAAAACCGAGTAACCAAAAGTTTTCGGCCGAATAGAATAAGGAGAAGAGAGAAGATTATTTAGTTAGGGTTTTTACGATTCTAATTGTCACACAAAACCCTTAATCCTTAATTCCTATATATAGGGATAATAGATTAGGGTTTTAAACTTGGTGAACAAGTTTAGTCAAGGCCAAAAAAAAAAAAATCATGGAATTTTCGGCCAACCCTATTAGTGTATAATTAGGAAACTTTTCAATTTACACTTTAATTCTTCTCTTTTAATTAATTAAACACTATTAAACTTTTAATATAGTTTAATTAATTATTTAGTGATCATTTTAATTAATATATTTCTTTAATATACTAATTAATAATATAGAGTTATCATGTGCTTTGATATGGTGGTGGTGTGGCCATGGAAAGAAAAAGAGAGGGTATGTTCACTGAGGTTGTACGTAGGCCGCTGAACTGGTGGCTTTGGTTGGTGTTAACTTTAAACATGAAAAAGGGAGTGGTCTCATGTGGTGGCAGTGTGGCCATTGTAAGAAGAGGGAAAGGTAGGAAGAGAATTGAGTTCAAGCCATTACTCCCAAAACAAACTCATTTATTCCAAAACGTCATCTGATAATTCAATTACCATAATTGTGATTTGGTTTCGTATAAATAGGACGATGGATTTATGTAATATGTTCGTTTTTATATAAAGATGGATGTGTATCCGGTGATAAATTTAGAATGATGTAAATGATGCTTTGTTATAGAGATTATAGAGAATAGGTATAGATATAATGAATTTTTGTTCAGCTCTTTAATAATTTGGTATAGATATGAACATGATAAGGTGTGTTATGTTGTTTATGATGTTAAAGATAAATCTGAAAAAAGAAAAAAAAAGTTGTTGGAAATAAAGGAGAAAATAGAAAAAAAGATGTAAATTTACTTTTGGTCTACATGTGAGGAAATGACCATTATACCCTCGGTGTGCGAGACACGTCATATCGTTTTAAACGGAAGCTTAAGGTTAGGACGAAAACTGTTGACAAAGCAAAAAAAGTTTGACTAAAACTGTAATTTTTGAAACTTAAAAATAAAATCTGCAAGTAAAGTATTACGATAATACTCGTAATAATTAACTCTTATAATAATGAAACCCCATATTCTTTAATGTTACAACTTACAAATAAATAAAATCATTTATATTTTTTTGAACAACAGAAAATATATTAATGAACCCACTTTTGGCAAGATGTCGAAAGAGGAAAAAAAAAATTACATCGACTATTGTGCCATAAAGGCCATACTAGAGTATCATTTCTAGTACGACAAGTGATCCAAAAATAAGTAGATACAATAAAATTAAAAATATCCAAGGCAGTGGCAGAACTCCCGTTGAAGACAACTTCGTTCCGATATTTCCAATTCGCCCACCACCAAGTTAAATATATAGCTTCCAAGATTGACTTACACTTTTTCGTTGCTGTCATTTTTATAATCCAACTTACAAATAAATAAAATCATTTATATATTATAATACATTTTAACATATATAAACTTTTATATATTATAATTTTAATGACGGCTCGAAATTCGTCATGTAGATCATCGATCACTCCTTATAGCTTATCATACCTTATAACCTATCATATTCACTAGCTCCTTTTATTAATTCCATTAAAGATGAAACCCGCTTCGGATGACAATTTCCAACGGCAGTAGTGGTGGTTGTGGTGGCGGCGGCGGCGGAGAGAAAGAACAATTGTTGTGGAGGGGACAAATACAATAGAAGAACAGTGGTGGTGACGGCAAGGGGAAGAAGAAAAAGAATCAGATGAGAAAAATATGTGACTCAGATTTGTGTTTTCGTTTTTAACTCCTTTCTTACATTTCATTTAATCAGAGCCCTATGTATGTATTGTATATATACCAACTTGAATTAACAATTTTAATTGGGTGAAGAACCAGTACATGTTCACTCATTCACACATCCCCCTCAAAGGTTTTAAATAGTAATGACTCGTTACCTTGATTTACCCGAAGAAGCTACATAAACTATCATTGTTTTTTCTCTTCAAAAAGTAAACATTATGAGGGCATATCAACAATTTTGGCAGCAAGAGTAGATAGCACAAGCGTTGTTTTGTGTCCAATGACCATCCATCGATGATTCAGGATTTTCATGAACCTATTGATTCTGCTTACTTTTAATTCACTTCAAAGAAAAAAAGGATACTACGAGTAAACTTTACAGTTTGCAGCAACTTAATGCTTCTAATTCAATAACCAAAACATCAGGACGAATATCATAGACTTTTAAAAGGAGTATCCTGGACTACAGCAAACTTATACCTTCTCCATAATCACATTATATTATTTACTTTCTACTCAGCGAGAACCAGAACTTTAATTGTACCTCGACTATTCGCCGTTATCATTGTCGGGCTATCGTTTTTCCAACAAACGGCACTCGTGAAATAAGACCCTGGCTCCTCGCCTTCATTTGCATCAGAACTAAATCCATGCCATGCTGCGGGTCTTGAAATAGCCTACAATTAAGCATAGAACGAAAGATAAAATTTAATTCTTATAGAATTATTTTGAGTAGAGTTGCAAGATTACCTTATGGTACACAAAAACTTCGTTAGTCTCGCTGCCACATGCAATGTATTCACTATTTACAGTTAGGCCGACAAAGTTTTTCTCGTTGACATGTCCTCTAAAAGTGCGCAGCTGCAAATAGACACATTTGTTTAAAAGGATGTTTTAGTTGATAAAACTGTAGCAGCAACAACATAGATAACTAAGCATTATTACGTATTTACGTGTATAACTTTTATGTTATATAGCATTGAGTAAGAAAAAAGAGAAGTTAGTAGCATAAATCATTGTTGTAAGATAACGAAGCAATTAGATTAACAGAGTACATTGCAAGTTGTTGAAATAGTGTGAACTTTCGTAAACCCAACTAATCATATGTCTTCGGATCTTTGAGCCCGTAGGGTCATACACAATACAACGTCTATAATGTTTAACCATCAACCTAAAGAATGATATTTGATATATACGCATTTAATTAAATTATCCGTTTATAAATTAAAGCGAGCTTAATTAAGATAAATGGATAAACCAACAACCGTTATTTATAAGAGTCGATTAAAGCTAGTTTTAATTGATTGAATAAATAACTTATTAATTATAAGTAGTTTAATTAATTAAATGAATTAGTGGGTTCGACAATTATTTAGTTAAAAAGTCCAATTTAACTAATAGTTGATTAATTAAGTTAAGAAAGCCCGACCCGACCCATCAAAGGCTACTAGGGCCGAACCTAGAATATCTAGGAGGGGGAGGTCGAAATTCTTAGAAGGGTTTATTAACAAGCTTCCATTGTTTACTCTGATTCAATAAGTCGTTTTATTAAATATGAATATTTAATTTTTGCCATTCAAACTGGGTCGTCAACCGACCTATTTATGTTATTTATGTTATTCAGCTGATAAAATCCAAACACAAGTATCTTCTACGTGGTTCACTATTTTTGAACCGATCATGCGTGTGAAGTATTAATTACATGGACCATCCTCGGTAGTTAACTTTTCCTCATTTATCTATAATGACCAAATTACTCTTGATGTAGTACTCTTTTTTTTAATTATCTAGTTGTTTTTGTATCATTTTATTTTAATTTATTCTTATTGTTAGAAACTCGCCACTCCACCCACTCGTTTGTGATATGAACCAATGCAGATTTGTATCTATAAATAAAGAAAATAATAAAATAAAAGTGGTCTTGCAATTCGAGAAGTAAAGATCTCCTACAAGTCTTTAAGACCTCAATTCAATTCATCCATAATTCTTTTACGAACCTAATGATCTATATAAATACTAATCCTATAGGTTGACAAGATAAATAAATAATATTATTAAAGATATTATAAGATATCAATAGCAATAATAAGAGAAAATCGCGACAATAGCCAAATTTCGTTACGATTGTACCAAAATAGCCAGGTTTTTTTTCTAATTATCACAAAATAGCCATATAAATCGCAATATCCGGACAAAATCACATAAAGAACCTTAAAATCGCTACGAGATCTACAAAATCGCTACGAGATCTTTAAATACAAGATTTTGTAAAATCGCAATATGTTGACTTTGACTTCTTCATCGAGATCAAAATCAAAAGGGAAATCAAAATCGACTTAACACTCTTCTCCTTTCGGGACTGTTAGCTTAGGGGATTATTAGAATGTTTCTAGTATGTTTAATAGTATTCGAAGCTTTGTATTCATGGACTACGTAATAAATTAGTATGTTTAAATAAAAAAAATTAAAATCTCAATAATCGCAACAAAACACATCGCGATTTTGAAAGAAAAAAAAAAGTCAAGGTCAACATATTACGATTTTGCAAAATCTTGTAGAGATTTCGAGATTCTCGTAGCGATTTTGAAGATCTCGTAGCGATTTTGCAAGATCTCATAGCAATTTTAAGGTTTTTTTATGCGATTTTGTCTAGTTATTGCAATTTATATGGCTATTTTGTGATAATTCAAAAAAAACTTGGCTACTTTTGTACAATTGTAACGAAATTTGGCTACTGTCACGATTTTCTCCAATTACAATA
This sequence comes from Erigeron canadensis, assembly GCF_010389155.1. Classification (NCBI taxonomy): domain Eukaryota; kingdom Viridiplantae; phylum Streptophyta; class Magnoliopsida; order Asterales; family Asteraceae; genus Erigeron; species Erigeron canadensis. Next base: position 9,801,201 of record NC_057764.1, read on the forward strand.
ACAATAACAATAAATAATAATATGGAGGCGTATTATTACTCCCCTCCCCCCCCCCCCCCCAAAAACACCAGCTTGTCCTCAAGGTGTTGCCTTAAAACTCTAACTTGGAATTTCGCCTCATATAACTCTTTGTGAAGGCCAGAAAACACTTCAACTTCTGCGCTCAGTTTCTCTTCAATGATGGAAAAGCTTCGACTTTGCCCTTTACCTAGGTCAACATTCCAATCGCTTCGTTTGACATAGATCAGTAAGATTTCTTCCGGTAGACATTCAAGATCAAATATTCTGAGGTTTGCTGAGATGAATCTTGAAAGCCAAGATAAAATTTCTTATCACCATCGGTTTGCTGGACGAAAACTTGTTCACGGCGGTTACTGCTGATCTCTTGATCCCCACCCCACAAAAAATGAACTCTCTTCATCACATCCCATAATAGGCTCGTATTAGTTTCCAACGCCATGCCACGAGCTTTGGCCCGTGATTCCAGCTAAACCTCTCCTATGTTTCCTTAATCCACGCAACATCACACCCAATTTCTGAGCACACAAAAACATATTCACGGGTCATAATGTTTGAAACATACCCACTAACAACCATACCTATCTTGCCATGGTCGAATATGGAGTGTGGAATCCAAACCAAGCCATCTGCCTAAAAATCTGGAGCAACCCTCTGATTCAATCGACTTTAGTTGCAAGAATCGATAAGTTGAGCAAAAAGGCTGCATTGGTGACGTGGTTAAACTGTTTTATATTGTATGGATGATGGTGGAGGATGGTTCGTTTTCAACACACAAAGGGTTATGTAGGGTGGCAAAAAAGTTCGTTCAGATGATGAGTTTCGCGAAGGTATTTCACAACGACGATAAATCATAAATTTTAGGTTAAGGATAGTAAAATAAATAGCTTAGGAGTTTGTGAGACAATAAAAGGATGGGTAAGAGAATGAAGAAGATCATGTAATTAACTCTTTATAATGCAAAACTAATACAAAACCCGTGACAGACATCCGTAGGTGTTACTTGCTATTTTTTTGAAAGGTGAATTGCGCTTGAAACTTTGTGTCACAATTTGACAGCGAGAGGTCTAGCATACGTTGTCTTAACCGGGTCCGTGCTAGAGAGCTCCCTCGAGGTAAAAATACCTATTTCAAATACCCAATAGGGGGAAAACCCCATAATAATCCGCCCGAAAGCATGACGATTAAAGGGGTAAACCCTGCCCTGGGTATACCCAAGCCAAACTCTCATAGATGGACTATCTATATCACAAAGTTGGTAGAACTAGTAAATCAAAAGGATGAATTTAGTCCAATTAATGTCATTCATGCAACGAAGTAATAAATTCTCATAATGATATGAATCATGCCTGAAAAAAAAGAGCTCCATCGAGGTATAAATACCTATTTCAAATACCATATAGGGGGAAAACCCATAATAATCCGCCCGAAAGCACGACGATTAAAGGGGTAAACCCTGCCCTGGGTATACCCAAGCCAGGCCCTTATAAATGGACTACCTATATCACAAAGTTGGTAGAACTAGTAAATCAAAGGGATGAATTTACTCCAATTAATATGTCATTCATGTAATAAAATAATAAACTCTCATAGTGAAATGAATCAAGCGTGAAAATTAGCCAAGAAACGCACAATGAACACAATCTCAGCCAAATGAAGTCGTTTGTGTCTTTGATAAGGCTGAATTCAAGCTTCAGCTGCTCCAAGAATAAAAACTAGACAATAATAAACTAAACAATAATAATTCTCCACACTCCGGCACGATGGCTACAAGCCTTATTTAAATATGACACAAACCTAACTTGGAGAACACATAATTAACTAATATAGATAAACAAGTATTAAAACGGACACTCCCCACCGCAAAACACACCTTGTCCTCACGGTGTGGCTTCAAAAATTACATGGATCCCATACCATTCTCGAACATCCAAAAACATGTCTAGCATCCGCTAGTGCTATAGAGTTGTCTCGTCCGTCTCCCTCGTCTCTACTACCGAGTTGCTTGTTTAAGCTATACAAAATTCTGGTCTTTATGGTCCTATTTCATCCATGTTGGCTTTTGCAGCCGTCATCAATCATCTTATCTCCCTGCATCTGCCTGTTGATTCGTCTATATGGGTCACGTTTACCTACTACTCAATCTGAAACATATTTAATCTCCTTACCAACTGTACGAGTATCTACTACCTTATTCTTTTGTACCTTAGTGGTTTCATCCTTGGGCTCCTTGCTTCTTTCTTCATGGCTCACGAGTGTCTTCCACTTTGGTGATTTTTTATTGCTTTGTTGGGTGGAATGTTGTTCACTAACAACACTTGTCTTCACAACCACTTTGGTTTCACACCCATTATTTGATTGAGTACCTTCAATACCAGCAAATGAGGGCCAATAAGACACATCGAAACCCCTCGAAACCGCTAGCTCCCTTAATAACGACATGATCTCATTGTGTTGCCTTGCACGCCGTTCCATGATTCCTAATGTTTCCTACTGAATTCCTCCGTCTTTGCCTTAAATTCCTCCATCTTTGCCCTGAATGCCTTCATCTTTTTAATTTAAGAATCAAAAGACATGCAGAAAAATAGCCAAGAAACGCACAATGAACACAAACTCAGCCATATGAAGTCCGTTGTTTCTTTGATAACACTGAATTCAAGCTTTAGCTGCTCCAAAAATAAAAACTAGACAATATCTCCACACTCCGACACGATGGCTACAAGCCTTATTTAAATATGACACAAACCTAACTTGGAGAACACATAATTAACTAATATAGATAAACAATTATTAAAACGGACATTTCAACCCCGTATGAAGCCCAACCTAGTTCAACCTTCTACTAACCCCTTGATACATATCACTATTGCCCACCGCAAAACACACCTTGTCCTCATGGTGTGGCTTCAAAAATTACATTAGGTGATTCGTGGATCCCATACCATTCTCGAACATCCAAAAACATGTCTAACATCATCTAGACGATATTTACTAATGTCACTAGTACTATAGAGTTGTCTTGTCCGTCTCCCTCGTCTCTACTACCGAGTTGCTTGTTGAAGCTATACAAAATTCTGGTCTTTATGGTCCTGTTTCATCCATGTTGGCTTTTGCAGCCGTCATCAATCATCTCATCTCCCTGCATCTGCCTGTTGATTCGTCCATATGGGTCACGTTTACCGACTACTCAATCTGAAACATATTTAATCTCCTTACCAACTGTACGAGTATCTACTACCTTATTCTTTTGTACCTTAGTGGTTTCATCCTCGGGCTCCTTGCTTCTTTCTTAACGGTCTAATGGTGCTCCAAGTGTCTTCCACTTTGGTGATTTTTTGATCGGTTTGTTGGGTGGAATGTTGTTCACTAACAACACTTGTCTTCACAACCACTTTGGTTTCACACCCATTATTTGATTGAGTACCTTCAACACCAGCAGATGAGGGCCAATCAAACACATCGAAGCCCCTCAAAACCGCTAGCTCCCTTAATAACGACAGACATGATCTCATTGTGTTGCTAATAGGAGCAAAAGGCTAATACCTAGGCAAAAACCTAGCGGCGATGACGCTTGGCCAAACAAGTCGTCTTCGACGGATATCAATTCCGGCCAACTGGATAGACAAGAGAGATATTAACGGATCAGTTGGCTGTGGGATAAGTGGTGGTTGAGGAGGGTTACGGCGGCGCTGGGTAGGTGGAGTTGGTGGTGTTCGTTATGAAAAAAATTTTTAAACTCGGTGTCCTCTGATTCATCAACAACTGATTCATCGGGTGCCTCTTCATACTGTCTTTCATATCTGTTGAAAGGGTTGATCTCTAATTCCCGGATCCGTTCTCGAAGCCTTTCGATTTCAATGTCGCGTGGGTCGCGTCCAACTTCACCATTGCCTCTCTCAGTGATGCGGGCGGCGATCTTGTGCAGACATCTCTAAATTCCTGAGCTATGAATACCACTTGATACGGACAGAAGGCTAATACCTAGGCAAAAACCCAGCGGCGATGACGCTTGGCCAACCAAGTCGTCTTCGACGGATATCAATTCCGGCCAACCGGATAGACAAGAGCGATATTCTCAAAAGACTTTTATTCATCAATACTCCAACCAAAGAGATTACAATGTCTTTAAATAAGAAAACAAAAGAAGACAAATAAGGAAACAATAATCTAAACAAAACATAAAAGATACGCAAGGAATAACTCTCAATTTTGGCTGGAGTGGATTGCACTTGGGCTGGCCCTAGCCACCTTGGACGCCTGTTTGTTGCAAGCCCGACGAGTCTTCTTCGGGTAGGGCTGGATCCGTATCCGTTGCCTTGCACGCCGATCCATGATTCCTAATGTTTCCTACTGAATTCCTCCGTCTTTGCCTTAAATTCCTCCATTTTTGCCCTCAATTCCTTCCTCTTTTTAATATAAGAATCAAAAAGACAAGCAGAAAAATAGCTAAGAAACGCACAATGAACACAAACTCAGCCAAATGAAGTCGGCTATTTCTTTGATAAGGCTGAATTCAAGCTTTAGCTCCTCCAAGAATAAAAACAAGACAATAATAAACTAAACAATAATAATTCTCCACACTCCGACACAATGGCTACAAGCCTTATTTAAATATGACACAAACCTAACTTGGAGAACACATAATTAACTAATATAGATAAACAATTATTAAAATGGACACTTCAACCCCGTATGAAGCCCAGCCCAGCCCAACCTTCTGCCATACCCTTGATAGATATCACTACTCCCCACCACAAAACACACCTTGTCCTCACGGTGTGGCTTCAAAAATTACATTAGGTGATTTGCGGATCCCATACCATTCTCGAACATCCAAAAACATGTCTAACATTAGCTAGACGATATTTACTAATGTCACTAGTGCTATAGAGTTGTCTCGTCCGTCTCCCTCGTCTGTACTACTGAGTTGCTTGTTGAAGCTATACAAAATTCTGGTCTTTATGGTCCTGTTTCATCCATGTTGGCTTTTGCAGCCGTCATCAATCATCTCATCTCCCTGCATCTGCCTGTTGATTTGTCCATATGGGTCACGTTTACCTACTACTCAATCTGAAACATATTTAATCTCCTTAACAAGTATTACTACCTTTTTCTTTTGTACCATAGTGGTTTCATCCCCGGGTTCCTTGTTTCTTTCTTCATGGTGCAATGGTGCTGATTTTGTACCAGTGTCATCCACTATGGTGATTTGTTGATCGGATGCTGGGTGGAATGTTGTTCACTAACAACACTTTTCTTTCACAACCACTTTGGTTTCACACCCTTTGATTGAGTACCTTAACACCAGCCGATGAGGGCCAGTGAGCCACACCGCAGCCCCTCGAAACCACTAGCTCCCTTAATAATGTCATGATTTCATTGTGTTGCCTTTCACGCCGTTCCATGTCTTCCTCATGTTTCCTACTGAATTCCTCTATCTTTGCCCTAAATTCCTCCATCTCTACCCTTAATTCCTTTATCTTTTTTAATTTAAGAATCAAAAATACAAAATTAGAGGTTGCAAGATCTATAGCACTAATACCAATTGATATGAATCAAACCTAGAAAAATAGCCAAGAAACGCACAATGAACACAAACTCAGCCAAATGAAGTTGGTTGTTTCTTTGATAAGGCTGAATTCGAGCTTTAGCTACTCCAAGAATAAAAACTAGACAATAATAAACTAAACAATAATAATTCTGCACACTCCAATAGATGGCTACAAGCCTTATTTAAATATGACACAACCCTAACTTGGAGAACACATAATTAACTAATATAGATAAACAATTATTAAAACCGACATTTAACCCCCTATGAAGCCCAGCCCAGCCCAACCCAACCTCCTGCCACCCCTTGATACATATCACATAGGGATGATGTGGGCAAACTAGTTATAACTACAGGACAACCTGTTTAGTATAGTTTAATTAATATGTTTTAGGTCCCATTTAGATATTTAAAATTTTCAATGTATCTTGTTCTTATCAGTGACTCAGTGTACCATTTTTCTCGATTAAGACACTGGTATGAGATAATGAAATACTATTTAATGCTATAAAGCCATACAAATAAGAAATTAGTGCACAAAGCAAGTAAGACACTTCAAAAGATTTTTTTTTACTCATTATTGGCATCAACAAACTTTTACATGAAACTTTATCATCATTTCATGACAGGATCACCACCAAGGTGACCTTGTGATCAAGTGTCTAGAGTATATCACAAGAGGTCTCAAGTTAAGTAAACATCTTAGGGTGGTGAAACTTGAAAGAGCTCGGAACCGTTCACGAGGATACCCTGTAGGGAAGTGTGCATATGGGTCAAAGTCTTGCAATCCCTGGGTAATTTGAAAAGGAAAAACTTCCTCCATTTACGTTTCTCGTTATCTTGACATGTCTAAATCCCCGCACGTAAGATTCCAATAATAATTAATGAACATCTTTCATATGTAAGTCATCCATTGAATGTAAATAGAACATCCTCTTGGAAACCTAAGAGTGAGCTTATTTGTGTTTTCTATCCAATTTATACTCCTAAAATTAATAGCTTATAGTAGCTAGATTTTTAATATGCCTAATTTATCACAACAGTCATATAGTCATATATTTGATGATATATAAGGCCTTCTTATTTGTTGCTTTATGTTTTCTCAAGGAGGTATCCTAACCAAGCATGGGAAATTTCTCCATCCTGCAGTACTTGGATCATTATGGTATTAAATTAATGCCCAGTTTACTTATGACTTCAAAAGGAGGAAACTACGTATTAACGTGTAAACTAGTTGACTATTACACAAACATTCACAGCTATACTTTAATAAAGCCTATCTTGAAGGATCAAGAATAAATCAACCCAGTCATTATCATTACTTTATTAAAAATAAAGGTAAACACTTAAAGAAAATGACACTTCAGACTTTGCCTGATGTGTTAGCAAGAGATTGCCAACTTGTAGGTATAACATAGCTAATACATGTGTAGAAGATACCAACTAATTATCAGAAAAAGGTGGCAAAAGAGACGGCAGAAACAGGTTGGGTAATAGGCCATAACTGGTCATTTTCATTACGAGATGGTCAGGTGAAACTAAAAACATTTGTTCTCATTCTCTTTGCTTTTCCTGAACTTTATATGTGAATCATGTTTCAATATAATTTAGTGCTAATCTTCTTTTGGAACAAAATAATCTATGACGTTTTACGCATTGTGAAAACAGTTTGGGTATTAATTGATGAATTTGACCCATTTTTATATTAGCATTTTTTGAGCTTAAACATGTGACATCTTAGCGGGAAAATAAATAAATAATGATGGTCTAAACTGCCACCTCTATTATTCTAGTTTCAGCAACTTCAAAAGATTTTAATAGAGAAATGAGATCTCCAAGTGGAACTGCAAAATTGGTCTCAGCTACAAAACACACGAATAACATGAGAAGCATACAGTAACTGGAGATAGACTTACTGGGATATTTTGTTTGACATCCCACAAGCGCAAGGTGCTGTCAGTAGATGCAGAAGCTAGCTCATGGTTAGACAAGAACTTTACGTATGAAACAGCTTTCCGATGCCCACTAAAAATATGCAATGGTTGGCTTATATTTCTTAAGTCATAATAATGAATGTGATGATCTGCTGAACCCACCTGCAAAGTAAATAAGCATGCTTCCACAATAAGTATTGATATTTTTAATCAATTAGTTTGAAAAATCTAGAAAACAAACTCGAACGTACTGCAACATGAAAGCTAGATCCAGGATTATATTTTACAGAGCAGATATTTGCTTTCATATCAATGTTAAGAACACTTGCTTCCTGTCTTGTACACCATATCTTCACCTGCTCAATATATCGAGAACATAAGCAGAACATTACAACGAACAAAATCACAAGGCATTTACCTTAGCATAGACCTAGCCTCACCATAACATGATATCAGATGTGGGAATATAGCTGGGACAGTGAGGTTGGGTAACAGGTCAAAACAAGTGATTAGGTGAAGGTAAATAAGATCCAGTCCATTTTCGGTGGACCTGAAATACCTTATATCCACATACTTAGAATTTAATAAATCATTAGTTGTCAAATATAGTAATTAAGATTATATTACTCAACAGTGATCTAACTTATTAAAATAACTATGAATTTGAAGGTTTTATGCATTTACACTTCATTTGAATTTAATTCTTTCAGTTTTAAATTAGCTTTTTTTTCTTTCTAACTTAACATATAGCCTGCTAAAGTAAACCGTAATCCACATTGTTTAGTAAATGGCCGAAACTGCCACCTCTTTGCAAGAACATGTGGCATGACCAAAATTGATTTCAGTTTTGGTCTATATAGCATTTATTAGCTTCCCACCATCAATTACCTTACAATCATCACTTCCAGATACTAGCATTGTAGGCTCAGTACGTGAAAAATCAAGACTCCAAGCTCGCTTCTCATGCTCTTCATACTCCATTACACTCTGAGAGCATTGTAATTTAGAATGGCATGATATATTTATAAAGCAAGCTATACAAAAGATTCTACCTGGCGAGTGGTTACATCCCAGACGGTCACAATACCCTCATAATCACTACTGGCTATGTGACTTTTGGTGTACTTGTTCCAGCTCAAACAACTAAGCTTGGAGCGTGTTGACATTTCCACCACAGGACATTGGACATCTGCTTGTTCATTTACCACCTGGAAAACCACTAATATGTAAATATGAAATGAGGCCAGAATTATCTATTATGCATCAAATTACAAGTTCTTTACTATCATAGATACAAAATGCAAGCATCTTATAAACTGACTGTGCACAAGGAGGTGGCAACGTAAACCCATTGCCTAAAAATGGGTCAGCTTAAATTGTAATTAATCTTGCGTGAGCAAAATCGGTAAAATTTCAATACACAGAAAAAATGACAGGTCAAATGGGTCAAACATGACACGTCACCCAGAATGTTTTCCAATTCTTAAAACCTACTGAATGGCTTTAATAAAACAACCCCACTTGACACATAGTATTTGTAAATTCGAAAACTATATATATAAGTTCCAACAAGTCTGTCCACATCGGTCCATTTAGATTTGTATCGGAAGTTACCAACCCAACCCGACCCAATTTGCCACATTCTAATGAATATATGCCATCATAAACCTAGCTGTATGATCTGTTGTATTTATGCTAAGAGCATAATATAGCTATTAATTGTAAGTATCCTCTCACACAGATAGGGTTTGATCGTAATAGTAGGCCCCTATTGTCTACAGTATCTGGTAACATGAACTGTTGAATATAACAGATATGTACTCCTGAAATATAAATATTCTTATGTAGAACCCATAAAATTAAAACGGATTAAGTGCGCCGAAATGTAACTAACTATGATCAAATATCTATAGTGGGAACCAACTATCAGATTGGATATTGTTTGTTAAGAACTTAGTAAAAATGTTCAAATCATGAGCCGACGAATCAAAAACTCGCACGTGGCAGCTAATATGGGTTGCCACATATGTCATATTACATAATTTGGACAATTTATCAAGTTGTTAAAATACAATGTCCAAAACCTTAGTTCGTTCATACTGCAGACATTTGGTTATAGTTAGTTACATTTCAAGGTACTTAACCCAATTAAAACCGGTACTTCAAACTCCTTTTACTCAATATTAGTGTTTAACCGTATATAAAGATACAAAACACTAAATTACATATATGAGCCAAAAGCTATTTATTTTAAAATAATAGGAAAAAATAGAATACAAATAGGTTTGTCATGAGGCCATCATCTCTAGCAAGTATGCTTAATTCAAGTTCTAAAATCTGGATCAAAGCAAGCATTCCAACTATCCAATACTGGCTGCAGAATATATTACAATCTGTATAATCTAACTAAATTTCAACATAACATTGTAACTAAAGGAGGTTTGATACAAGCAAATATGAACTTTAGATTGTACTTATGGCAATACTTACAGATGCAAACTCAAAGACCTTGATGCGTCTTGAAACTCCAGCTGTAGCAAAAAGCTCATCATCCCGGTCGAATTCTATGCTGAATACCAAGAAAACACTTAATCAAAGAGACAAAAAGGGTATGCCATTCAATGATATTTTGTTGCAGCTCATGTTTATGATACCAAGAAGGTGTCCAATAATATTACATCAATATCTGTTGTTAACCCACAGTAACAGATAACCTATTTTTGCGTAAACAATTGCTTCTGCACATTTATATATTTATACAATCAAATATGAAATTGCTAACTAATTTTTATAGATCACCTACCAGGCTACCATTTGATTCCACACTATTCATTAACTTGACTCACCTTGATATAATATCAGCAGAGTGAAAAAGATCTCCGTGCCTAAGTTCAGCAATGACTCTCAATCGACTACAAAAAGAAAGAGTGCGTGGATAGTATCAAAATCCTCGCTTCAGGAAGAATGAGAAGAACGTACATATGAACATCAAGAGGGGCACACTAAACCTGTATCGTGTAAATGTCGAAAGTACAGACTGGAAGTCCCTGAGTCCTGCATGATATCCATCTTTTTTTATCGGATTATCATCCCTTTCTTCCTGCTTCTGCACCTGTTTTGCCCAATGTCTCCGCTTTTGCAGGTAACACTCTTGCAAGTCATTGAACTGTGGGACACAATTATGAAAGAATACAATAAAGACAGTGCCACAAAGTTAACCAACCACAAAATAGGAATGACAATGTCAGAGAAGGATGATGTGATTCCTTTCGCTTGTTAAGTTCCATTCCAAGGGCAAGGGTTTTTACTCTTCATTTTATCTTTAAATTGAACAAAAATGTACAGCTCCACCCATCTTCATTCAAATAAATTTTAGTAGCATAAATCTTCTTTAGAAAACTCAAATCTTCAATTTAATTACTCATTCGTCTCGAAATTATGACTAGAAAAATGTATCTTCTAATTATAATCTTATTCGAGGTTAAGAAGCTTTTATTGAGTTAACATTGTATCATATGTATCAATAAATTCTCTAACTGACATAAAAAATGTCAATAGTAGAGATAAAATGTCATATTTTCTACATAAATGAAAAGTTTATAAACCATTCCAATCCTACTCGGTTATCAAACATGATAATAGAATGTAAGGATTCATTCCATTATCTAGCAAGGTGCAATATGTCATCCATCACATTACATTCGTTTACCATTCCATTCCTGTCAACTGAACAAACATAGTTGGCAGTAAGACTATGTAAAGTGTCAGCATGGAAAAAAGCATCACACAATGAAGCATGCAGATTATACATATCAAGTGCTTTACATCCCTGATGGATATTAAGGCGAGTGCCTCTATTTCTCAAATGCTCATCAAAATTTGTAGAAACAATAACATCGATTATTCACTTACCAAACATTAAAAAATAGGGAAAATGGCATACGAATGTAACCACCTATAATAAAATGGTTATGTAATGTAGTGATCTACTCGGGTGGCTATGTAATGTATGCACCTATGTTTTTTTGGCTATACTATGTAAAATGTGTACGGACCTTACATAATATAGCAAAAAAAAATACATCGGTCCTTACATTAATTGACCCAAATAAAAAGGTTCTTACATAGTATAGCCAAAAAAAACATAGGTGCATACTTTATATAGCCACCTAAGTAGGTTACTACATTACATAACCATTTTGTCATAGGTGGTTACATTGGTATGCCATTATCCCTAAAAAATAAAGTGTGCTAACCTGTGCATGGACTCTCCTCTTTCTTGCCACAGAGACTCCTACTTCAGTATTTTGTGAATCTGACCCGCTGCAAGCATCCTTTCTCTGATGTGCAAGAGAACTTACAGGACCCTGTACATCAGGAAACCGACTTTGTGGAGTTCCAGCCCCCATAGGGATACTGCCGCTATTGCGTTTATCCATCAATGATGGCCATGATGTTTTTACAGTAGAATCATCACCAATCATCCTTATTTTTACTGAACATCTTTCCCTAGCTCGATGTAATTCTATCCTATATCTCTCTACAGCATTTATATCTTCCTTCATGTACTGGAGATCTTTTTGTATCTGCAATGAGAGCATACAGAATCCGCATTCCACACATGATACGATAACTAAAACAACTACCAAGTACATATAAGTCAAAGGTTCCTAAACTAAAATGGACCTCATTTAGCTCTTCAAGCTTTTGCCTCCTTAAGCAATTCAAAAATTCATGCAAAATCTGCAGATTTGATTCCGCTTCTTCTTGCTCCATTCTTTTTTTCTTCTCTGTGAGAAGAACTAAGAGGCTATCCAGCTCCTTGATTGATACATCACATCCCTGTCTAAGAGAAAACAGTCACCTTTCAATACTGAAAATCAAATTTATTACTTATGCAGCCGATATCCATGTGAACCAGAATAAAAAATCAAAAAGCCTCTGAAAACAATTTGTACTACATTGCATGTGTACAATGATAGTTATGCACTTATGCATAACAGAAGTAGTATTCAAGGCAATAAAAAAGATAAACTATAATCAAAGAAATTGCCTAGAAAGCTCAGGTTTCAGTGACAATATACAGCATTATAGTAAAAAAAAACTTCAATTTAAAGGTCATTCTAACCCCTCTCTCTGTCTCTAGAGGTATATAACAAGTAAACTAACATTTATGAGACTGGAATATTTGGTATCAGCATAAAAAAATAATATTGACACCCAAACTACTTCAAGACAAGAAAACAGCAGATATAAGACCAACACGATCACTAATAAAAACTAATGTTTAATACGATAACTGACCTGCTGAAATGCTAGGCGTAGTTGCTCAACAGGAGAAGCACCTTTTGCTATTTGACAAGCTGAAGCCTTCATCAATAGCTGTGGAAATTGCCTTTTTTTAGTATATATCAGACCGTTACAAATAATTTTTCTAATGTATCTTCCAAGACACTCTTCATCAGTTAAAGAAATAATTATCCACCTAGCTGTAATGGATCATGTTCCTTTAGCCATTTAAACATGGAGACTTTTGCCACGAAGGGTCAGATAGGCTATTGACTAACCCTTCTAAGAATGAAAAGAAGGTAGTCTAGTAGTTACTTCTCGTTACATATATATATATATAAATAGGGTGACAATCAAATGAGAACGAAATTAAAATGAGAACAAATAAGAACACTTAAAAACTACATTTTGATGCATTAAAAGTCCATAAAACTGACATAGTGCATAACTAATTATTATTATTTAAGTGTTTAACACATTGATCCGTCAAAATCGAAAAAATCTCGTTTTTTGTTGGATGCATCATATTGATGAATATGCATCCAAGATGGATGCACAAAAAAACGTGATTTTTTCGATTTTGACGGATCAATGTGTTGTTAAAACTTAAATAATAATAATTAGTTAAGCACTATGTTAGTTTTATGGACTTTTAATGCACCAAAATGATGTTTTTAAGTGTTCTCACCGTTCTTATTTTAAAAGTGTTCTCACCGGAGTGTTTATATAAATAAATATATATATTTCAAATATTATACATACTAAATTTTCAAATATATATATACATATATATATATTTCAAAAATGATACATACTAAATTTTCCACTTCAACATGAATGATTAGGTATAGTTACTGCTAGCATATCAATTAGTGTTACTATATAAGCAAATCCTTTCCAGATTAAGGTTTAATTTATTGCAAATTCTTAAAATTAAGTCATTTAGTATCCACCTCTGAATCTCTGATAAGATCCCACAAAAGGGAACAACTGGACTATTCTCAATCTGGCTCGAGTCAGACCCATTTAATGTTTTTGGGCAGCAAATCAAATGGGAAGAAGCAGATTAATGGCAAGAAACCACAAGGTCATGAGTCATGAGTGACTGTTAGCATGGATAAGTGTTGGCTTTTAAATAAGAGGCTTAGTTATCTTTTGGGCAGTTCATAATTTTTTATTTTACCTTGGTTCTTTGTAAGGAGACAAAGCCCATCTCGAATCGGGCCGACTTATATGTCAAATCCATCTATTTTTACTTCTAATTTTCAGGGTTTTATCATTTGTTTCCATTGCCGGGAATTTGAGGCAATGATAGAGCAGACCCGGAATAGTCAGATCGAAGTAAAAGGTTCAAACCCTGATCCGATTTCTAACCAGTTGGCAGAAATTTCAGGCCTATTAGATGCAATTCTTTCATTAATGAGAAATGATGTTGAATCAATCAAAGCTAGTCAGCCTATGGGCGTCCATTATTCTTATGGTAGTGACTATACGGTTTGGACTAATAATGATGGAAAGGATGCAATTCATAGGTGGTAGCAGAAAAAGAAACAACAGTTGGTGCTGCCAGAGATTTTATATTGGCTTCAATCCCAGTTTACTAGTTATCGACTTGAGGGCAAGTCGTCTCTTGGGGCAGGATAACGATAAGATCCCACAACAGGGTACAACTGGGCTATTCTCAATCTGAGCCAGGTCGGACCGAGTTAATGCTACTGGGCAACAAATTGAATGGGAAGGAGCAGATTAATGGCAAGAAACCACAAGGCCATGGGTCATGGGTGAGTGTTAGCATGGATAACTGTTGGCACTAAAATAAGAGGCTTAATTATCATTTTGGGAATTCATACCTTTTAGTTTTACCCTGGTTCTTTGTAAGGATACATAGCCCCTCTCAAATTGGGCCGACTTATAAGTCATATCTATCCTATTGTTACTTCTTTTTTTGGGGGTTCTATCAACCTCCCTCCTAAATCCTCCATGACTCATAGTGTTTCTTTATTAAAAGTAAAAAAAGGCAGTTAGACTAATAATATGATCCCACATCGGCCAAGTATGAGATTGGTTGGTGGTTTATAAGCCTAGGTGTCCCCTTCTCCTTTGAGCTAGCTTTTAGGAGTGAGTTCTACACCTAGCTTATGGCATGATACGAGCCTATTATGGGATGGGTTCGTATCAATTGGTATCAGAGCTAGCCCTACCTTTCGAGGTTCTAACGCTCGGAGTGGTGGCCTATGGAGTGGTGGCTTGGACCCAAGGAGAAGGGTGCCAACCGTGACAAACATAGCCGTGATCAACGAGGACATTGGCTCTTGAAAGGGTGGGGTATTGATATGATCCCACATCGGCCAAATATGGGATTGGTTGGTGGTTTATAAGCCTAGGTGTCCCCTTCTCCTTTGAGCTAGCTTTTGGGAGTAAGTTCTACACCTAGCTTATGACATGATGCGAGCCTATTATGAGATGGGTTCGTATCAACTAATTGATTAAAAATCTACAGAATTAACAATGTTGTTCATGAAGCCCCCACGGAAAGGATTCACAACATAGACAACAATGAATGAAAACTAAGATAGCATATATCAAACAACATAAGGATCAAAACTATGTCATCTGTCTCGGATTAGTAGTCCAACCATTCCAAAGGAAACTCAGATTTCGCACCATTTGAAATTTCCGTGATAATGCCAAGCTTTGACTCCGAGGAAACATGTCAACATGCAAGATGTTTGGGCATCATCATCCTTCGCATGGACCACTCTTTTTCTCCAAGACTCGATCATCCAGAGAGAAATAAATCAAACCCTCCTGAAAAATTTTATTCGGGTATTTTCTCCACCTACACCAAAATTTCCCAATATGGTATCGCCAATGTTCATTGCCCAATCTGAAATATGAATGTTCCACCATGAAACACTTTCTCCAATAAACTTTGGGCAAGTGAAATGCACATGATCTATCATTTCAGCCTCACCCCCACACAAGGCAAAGGGTTGAGAGAAGGTTTAATTCCTCTTGATTGTAAATTCAGGAAATGGGGGATTATCTAAAAGTATTGTCACATAATGCAATCATTAAGCATAATCTAAAAGCTCGTGTTTTTTTTTTGGCTCGACTACACAAATTTTGGAATCAAGGGAATACATCCTAACACCTTAGCTGGATTTGATGTTGTGATTGGGTAGTATTAATTAATTGGTTGGCAAATAATCATTGACCTTCACATTCACAATATATATGGTATATGTATATACAACAAGATAAATATCTATATCTATATTACAATTTACCAATAAACTAAAACAAGGTTAACATATTGTTGAAACGACATGTGGCGTAATCTTTGATCGACATGTGTCTTTAATCTATTTATTTTGTTAAATGTTAAATTAGCTTTTTTAGTTGTACATAAATTCACTTTCGTTATTAGACTTAGAATAAACTCTAACTCTTATCTTATTAATACAAAAAGACATTATAACCTTATTGGATTGATTGTTTTCTCATTAATACATTGTCTCTTTTTTTTTCTCAACTCCTATTACTTATATTAATTATAATAAGTTATTAACATGAAGACTTAAAAAATCTGAGTTTACATTCTGGAATCACAAGGCTATTTTTCATCATCCAATGCTTACAACTCCTATTATATTTATCATTATTGTTTATTATAATTTAGCTTCGATCATCCCCAGAATTCATTTGATACTCACGAATCATGTATGAGGCATATTCGAATTTCTTTATGATACTATCTATATAGCTACCATACATTGTAAAGGTATTAGGACTAGTACTATAATAAAATAAGGTGAAAGAAATAATGAAAGTACCTTATTAAGTAAGAAGTTAGGAAAGAGTTGAGAGGGGGTAAGATAATGAGCACAACAAGGACAATCACTTTTATTCTGAAGATGAGTAGCAATACACATATAACAGAAATTATGTCCACATATTGTTAAAAATGCATCTTTTATTATCTGCATGCATATCGGACACAATACATCTCTATCCACCGTCTCCGCCGCCTGTTCCTCCGCCGGCGTTTGTTCCGGCGGTGGCTCCGATTTGACCGAAGGAACAATAATTCCCCCTCCGCCTCCTACTGCACCATCAGCACCACCACCACCGCCGACTCCCGTAGTCATGTAATGATTCTATAGATACAGGTTTTGTTGTATGTATATGTAAATGAGAGAGAGAGAATAGAGAAAGAAAGAAGCTTTTCAATGGATGGATCACCGTGGTGAGATGAGGGCTTTGTTTTGCAGAGAGTTGCGTGTGTGTGTGTATGGGTGGAAACTGACCACGTTACGCGGGCGTTTCCCCTTTGATTCTTGTTTTTTTTCCATTAATTATTTGATGAAACTAGTATTTTTATCCGGACGTTGACCCCGGGAGAAAAACATAACTCTGGTGATAAAAGTTACAAAAACATTAAGCCAAAAAACAAAATTTGCGTGACAAAAGTTAAGAAAATAAAAGTTGTGGTTCAAAGTAAAGAAAATGAAACTTTAGTAATAAAATTTAGAATTCAAAAGTTTAAAAACAAAGTTATATGAAAAAAGTACAGAAGTTAATAAACTTTATACCTAAAAACAAAGTTTGTATGTTGAAAGTTTAAAAAGTAAGAGCTATGTGACGAAAGGTAAAAAAGGAAATGTAAAAAGAAATAAAAAAATTTGGTGGAAAGTTTAAAAATTAAAAGTTATGTAGTAAAAAAAAGAAAATAAGGGTCGTTAAGTTCGTCACCTAACAGTCGTTAAGTCTGTTACCTAACCGTCGTTAAGTCCGTTAATTATGTTGGATGCTTTAAAGGCTTGTACCTTATGCTAAAGGGGGAGTACTTTTAGCTACAGTAACTCCCCCTCATATTCCAACTTTAGTTTTTAGTATGTATATATAATTAATCACTGGAACCAATGTAATTTTGTTTTTGTATATCTAATAAACTAAAATATTGATGTAATTTTGTTTTTGTATATCTAATAAACTAAAATATTGATGTGTATCTCTCACGAATTTGTAAATTTTGTACATAGTTAGCCAAAAATATGTGCTATAGCCGGTTACACTTTATTGAATTGGCGTGACAGCTTAGCTGGTCATGACGTGGAAACTTACCTGTTAACTGTACTTTTTTCTTTTGAACATTGTTGCCCAATAAACTTTTTATACTGATGTAAATTTTGTAAATTTATATGGTTGACCACAAACTTGTAAATTTATATCATCCACAAACTTGTAAATTTTGTATATGGTTGACCAAAATCACCTGTTATAATGAAAGGACCCGACTTGATAAACCAAAAATAGAAGATTTTTTTTTTTTATAACCCACTGCGCCGCAGTGGGAATCCTCGGAACATAATGGGAAAAAGTCTCACTGCGCCGCAGTGGGTTTGACACTCTCCCACTGCGCCGCAGTGGGAGGAACTGAAAACAAAGACGAGGAAAACCACTGCGCCGCAGTAGGCTACCTGATCAGTAAACCAAAACCATTTTAACACTTAAACCAAATTGCAACCTTCCCATATCATCATGAACTCCATAAAACACATTCCTAAGATTTTCAAGACACATAAAGACACATTTTAAACAAATTTACATCATCAACATGTTCACAAATCATGGATACCATCAAACGGGTCATTTACCCATTTTGACACCGTTTCGACCAAGAAATACAACTTCACAACTGATTGAAAACTTTACACTTGATCATAGACACAAGTTTAATAAAAGTATGACCATCAACAAACAATGTACCAAGAGCCAAAAGGTATGGGACTTCTAAGCATCTACTAAAAGATCGTTATTCATCCGCAAATGACCTAATTACCTTCAAGAACTTGCTAAATCCAACTTCAGGCTCAAATCAACTCTTTTCAATCAACAATACTAGTTCCTTCTTCCGGAACTACCTATAAAAGGGTAAACAACTAAAATATAAGTAAAGGCTTGGTGAATATACTTGCATACATTTACGGATACGAAGGAGGGCAAAGTACAAGGACTTTTACATGTAACCTATGGCATCGTCATGTCACATTTACATATTCACCTTGCACACAATCAACACATATATGGATCCATATAAGCTAAATAATAATATCTATCGGGATTCTTAGGCCCCGGGGGTTCTTAGGCCTCATATCACATCAACTATCAGGATTCTTAGGCCCCGGAGGTTCTTAGGCCTCATAAACAATGCCCCACATGGGCTTCATGCCAAATCAATTACCATGCATGGAACATTCACATCTCATGGTAATTGACCCAACGTAAACATAAGGGTATGCAAATATACTCACCTCCTCCGCAACAAAGACAACAAAGCTAAACAATAATGCTCAACAAGCTCAACCTATGATCATATCATAAAATGCATAAGCTTTTATTCACAATTTGACTAGCTTAACCTAGTCATACACAATTACTAGCCTTTCTAAACCCAAAACTCAACCCATTTGTCATTGAGTTACTTTCATTCTTATAATAACACTAGGTAGCTCATTCTACCATTTTCATCATCTTTTCAATAACTAGCAAAAAGATTCATCTTTTCTTATAACTTCAATTTATCACAAGAGCTTATCAATTTCATAATCAAAAACATTATATAACTCAATGACAACTAGGTTAACTAAGGAATCGAGAAAAATTAACCATAAATCATTTCTAGTAAAAGCCCCCAATTTGGTTCATCCATGAACCCTAATTTCAAAAGAAAAGATAAAGCTAGATTTAGGGAAATTCCTTACCTTAACAAGGAAGACAATTACTTAGGGTTTTTAATTCACAATTCCTTCCTCTTTTCTCCAAATTTTCGACCACCACCAAAACCCACAACCCTAACTTTTGATTCTTGAATGGAGATTATAAGATGGTGATGTTTAATACAATGATTTCTCTTTTGAATTGGAAAAATTAAACTTTTGATTTTGAAGAGAAGAGATGAAATTGCATGAAGATGTAGAGATGAAGAGAAGTAAAATATGACTCATAAGTCATATGGATGGCTGACACTTTCAGGAGATGCCACGACCCATCCCACCTTTTTGTGGGTATTTTACCCGCTCTCCGCTAAAGTTCCAACTAAATTAACCCCAAATATAAAAATAAAATACTATGAAATTAATTTAATGCCAAAACTATAAAAAGAGATTAATTTCTTTTACTTTAAAATCTTGGGATGTTACATATAACCAGTATATGTAACAACCCTCAAATTTCGATTAGGATAATTTACTTGGACTTATCTAGGTCTTTATCCCTAGAGATTTATTAAGAGAATTGACCTTTTAGACATTCAAGGCACAGTGATAGTTGCCCTCTCGTTCAATAAAACATCATAGATGACTAGCTATCTTAGAAATGCCATAAACAATAACTATAATCATTCAATACAATCCCAAAGTATAAATTAGTTCTAATCAAACTTGGTGAAATGTCAATGAACCAAAAATCTTATTTCGAGAAGTTGGGATTATACAAATAAGAATGCAAGGTTCATAAGCTGTGATAACAACCGAAAATACTTATAAATGTCCAACAATTTAAACACCAAGCTAATTAAAGTTCAAACGGTCATAAAAATATAATAACCCTCTCTAAATAATAAATTTAAACCATTATGCACATAAAAGTGAGCTTGAATAATAATAAGTAAATATATATGTCTATTGTAAATACAAGTTTATAAATAATGAGTTAAGCTACAAAAAAAATTAAAGGCACAACAAATATATACATACATACATACACGGCCATACACATACATGCACATAACTAGCTTTGAAAGCACCAATATCAACTAACAAGTTAAGGATTACATGCATGTACCTACACAAAATAAACCTACATTACATACAAATATACATACACTTATATTATACCCCAAAAATTCAAAATCCCCTCCCATTTTACCCTACCAAAACCGGCCCCCATCTCCCCAAAACCATTCACCCAATCAAAATTCACCTAGCTTTTTATTCTCCAAGAAAAAGCAAGACCAAACATGCACTCAACTCTTACACACCCATAACTCCTTACACTTCCAACACACACCCATCATTCTCTCTCAAGACTCTTTCTCTTTTCTTTCTCCCTAATTTCGGCCAGCAACAAAACAAGGAGAAAACACAATCTAAAATCAATCTAAACATATTAATAATAAGGGTTTTAAGTTAGATTATTAAAGGGTTAATTCAAGGAAGGATTAAAGGTTAATTTAAGGTTAGAATAAGGGTTATTTGGGTCCCTCAAGGTCACGAAATTCTGCCATCATCATCAACAAGAAACCGAATTCAAGAGGGTATAATCTCCATCCTTTTTACTATATTTAATCTTGTTCTTGTTTATACTAAAAGGTCTTATCAAAAGTTATACTTTCTTCATGTTTTCTTTGAAAAACACACTTGATGAAGGCAAGTTGATAGAATCTTTTCTTTCATGCCATTGCATGTCAAGATCTAGAGAAAGATTCAAGGATTCAACAAGTTTAAGACCCAAAAGTGTTGTTATAGATTAAATAACTTTTAAAGTGATTTTTTCTTTGAAATATGGTCATATTTTTATATATATTGATGAATATATTTCTGGAGTTTTTCATAAAAATATGTTTTTAAGTTGTTGAATTGAAGATGGATAAAGATTTGTTGTTAAAATGATGAGATGATTACATGCATGCTTAAATTTACACTAGTTTAAGTTGTTTTGATTTGGAATTTGTGATGGACCTTTAATTGATGATTTCATATATATTTTGATGTTAAAATGGATGTTAATAATCTGGGATTTTTTAAGTTAGCACAAGAAATAAGGATTTTATAAGAATTCAAGACAAGACTATGCATAAAAATCACTAACCGAAATCACAAGAACACAAATATAAATTCATCACTTTCATCACATGATTTGTCCATAAAATATGAAATAAAATCTGGAGAAAACACTAATGAAATCTTAAGAGATGAAATAGGATGAACAAAATGTATTGGGTTTGTCAAAATAAGTATTGGGCGAAGCCATAAAGTAAAGGCATGCATTGGGCAAACAAAGTAAGCTGACAGAACCCATCTTCTGTCTTTGAACGGGAAAACTGGGCATGTGAGGGCATTTTCAAGCAAAACTATCAAAATAAAAGTTGTGAGAAATGAGTTAAGATTAACCTCCAACTGGAATTACTCAAAAATACTGCACCAAACGAAAAATATGATTTTTCTACTGAAACTGGTCAAACTGTTATTTTGTCTGAATATTTTATAATCTTTAACAATTTTTCTCCTAATCCATAAGGTTCCAGGAGGTCATACTTGGTGGAAAGTAATTTCAATGTGTCGTGAATTTAAAAATAAAATCATGGGATTTTTCTAACAATCAGAACATCAAGAACTTTTATAAAACTTCTAGTGTCGCAAACAGTGCCCATTCGGGACAGTTTGTGTTTGGATAATTTTTAAGGACACCAAACAGCATCTAAAAATTCACCGAAAATTCACAAAAATACTAGATACATATAAGTCACTGTGTAAAAATCATGAAGGTCCAAATAATTTATCTTGATCCCAAAATAGTAGCTAACATTTCTTAAAAATAAAGTATAAAACAGAAAATTTGTAAGTAATCTTATAAATGGCATAATGGGCTATGTAATGAACTAAGAACCATAATGGGTTAACCCGGCCCAAATAATGAACCCATAAGGAACACAAATCAGTAGGCCTACTTGGCCCAATAAGCCTTATAGCCCAATAACCACCATGACCCATTATGCACCTAACCCAAATAAGGTAAAGCCCAATAACTAATGTAAGCCCAAAACATTTAAAAGCCCATGACACTTAAGGCCCAATTGATAATGACCCATAACACTTAAACGAATTTCATGAGATAAATGTAATCAAAATAAAACAAATGATGAATAAGGATAACATAACTTAATATGATATTTCTACATGATAACCTAAGATGCCAAGTGAAACCACAAATGAAGCCAAGTTATCAAAAATCTAACAACTTATAACTACGCATGTAATTAAAGTAACCTTTTACACCATCAATCGCTACAACCAAAACAATGAGAATGTTAGCAATATACTTGGATTCCACAATTGATAGCAACATAATGAAAGTGGCACTTCTAAGTGATGGCTTAAGATAGGAACTTACGTGTATTAGTCCTATCGTAGGGATAGTCTTGGCTTTGAAATGTGTTTGAGAAACGTGACGGATGTATGATGGAGCAATTGATGGGAAGTACCCATTTTGGATAAGTGAATATAATATGCGGCATATCAAGGGGAGTCATAGCCCCCTTTCAAACTATTTTATGTGTTTAATTATCGGGGTGAAAAGCATGATATATAAATTAAGTTGCTTTTGTATATATATGAAATGGTTCTTGATATTATGATTATGAATTGAAATTATTTCGTATGTTCAATGTGATGAATGTTTTATGATGAGTTTGACTTCTGTCAACCCATTTCGTCGGTACACTACTATTTACTCCGAAAGTGGAGGCCTGTAGTTAGAGAGTTGCGCAACTAGGATTCGTCCACCCACCCATAGTGTAACGGTAGAAGGTTAGTTGCCTTTGTGATGACTTTCACTTCTAGTCCGACCATAGGGTGTTCTAGCTACCTTACTTTAAGTGGTCGTCCCCATAGCACGACCCTATTTTATATTTAAAGCACTTAATTGATAGCTTGTGCTATTATTCCAATTAATTTTATTATGGGACTTAAAAAAATGGTAGTAGTAGTGGCTCAAGCATTTTCTCATCAAAATTATGTAAATTATGCCTTTGTGGCTAAATGAAATTGATATTGAATTATGCCTTGTGGCTAAGTGAAATTGATATTAATATTGTTGATAGTTGGAAATTGTTTGAAATGATTGGTATCGTCCCTCATATGATATCTTGAAAGATGTTGAAATTGGTGATATTGAAATGATTTTGGTAACCGAATGATTTTGGTATGATATACGATTAATCGATTTATATACTCTTTCTCTCATGATGATTTGACAAATGAGAATCTGAAATTTTGCTATGGATTTTTCCAAGTCTTGATATGACATTATGGTATTTGGAAGCTTGATAACATGATATGAAAATTTTCTCGGTCATATGGTTTGGATATTTCAAAATGTAATAGTAAACGGTTTTCTAAGTATTAATACGGTGATGTACCAAGATTTATATAAAAACCTATGCACTCACCAACTACGTTTTCGTAGTTGACACTTTTTCTTCATGCTTTTCAGGAAATAAGCTTAAGCATTGAGGATTTATATGCTTCATGATTATTTGCATTGCACTTTGGAGTCAAAGATCAAACCTTGTGATAGGCAATGGAATCCGCCTTGATCATTGTAGTTTACTATTTCATGTGCTTGTTATTTGGTTCGTGGACTTAATACCCAAGTATGGTGGACGCATTTGTACTTGGAAATTGGTTCACATGTTTGTACATTGTAAATTCTTTTTATCAAATAAAGCTATGGTGAATGTTATTTATAATCCTTTGTTTTGAATACTCGACTTTCTGTACATTTCATTGTTCCGCCTTAGTTGGGGTGTTACAGAAAATGGTATCAAGAGCCAAGGTTATAGAGAACATTGGAGTTCCTACGGAAATTTCAAAACTATAGCCACTTTTCAAAACGATTTTTATAGTCGAGTCGAGCATGAGGTTAAGTGGATTAGTTTGAGCTTTAAATGGTAGGACCCTAAATAAACATAGAGTCATGAATCTATGTTTAATTATGAGAGAACCATGTAAAACTCAAACGACCACTTGGACTTATGTTCAAAAGGATTCCTTTTCAAAAAAAAAAAGAGATCTTTATTAAATCCGTTTTTATGAGCATACGTGTTGCATTTAGACATTCACCTAAGCACATATAAGGATTTGAGACTTGCTTTAGTTGAGGATTATGCTAGCTTTGTAGGATTCCTCTCCTTGCACATTAGAAGTGAAACGAATCTAAGATTGAAATATATATTTGTTGATACATGCTACTCTATGCTATAACATGCAAACTTGCGCATGATTGATTTGATTGCAATATGAAAGTTATAAGGTACAATGTGAAAGTTGTAATGTGCAATGTGAAAGCTTGTATTGTCTATGTGAAAGTTTAAAGGTGCAATGTGAAAATTCTGTGAGAAATGCATGCGTAAAAGATTTATGAACCATAATGTTGAACTTTAAATAGCATATGCACTTTAAAATGATGAGAATACTATGGGACATGAAACCATTTTGGGGCATGACATGTTTAAACTATAAGACAATAAGATTGATTATATATGAATGAACCGAAAGGGGATATAGGTATGACGAGTAAAATGAAATTCTATAGCCGATATGGATATAAGAGCTTTTACTCTCTAAGTTTGGACTATTTGAAATATAGATATAAGAGCCCTTACTCTCTAAGTTTGAGCTATTTGAAATTAGCGTGTGAATATTGCGATGATTATGTAGTCATGCCTTACTATTGACATACTTATTGCACCCTAAGGTTGAGCTTTATAAGGGCTAGTGCGTAGATGATATAATGACTATATAGTTGTGCCTAATTATAAGATAGTTATGATGCTCTAAGATGTGACTATTGAGAACTAGTAATCGCTTGATATGATGATAATATGGTTAGTCCTTACTATCAAGATAGATATTGTATGTTGAGATTCGACCGCTTGAGAACTAGTTATTGCCTTTGGGAAATTCATTATAAACTAGAAATTTTCTAAGTATGAAAGTTGTCATTAAGTATCCCTCCGATATTCGTTCACTCGTGCTTTTTGAAACTATTCAATATCCTTTTCTTATGACACCGCTATTCATTATTTACATACGACGACGCGATATCACCTGTAAAGCATCCTCTCACGAGCGTTTGATGATATACTTTAAGGATTATAGTCCTAAGATATGATGCGACTTGAAGATATCTACACACAACCTTTTTTATGCGATCTAAGATGGCGCAAAACATATGGGGAATGTCAAACTAAGTCGGAGATTTACAAATGGTGAACGGCACTAAGGCCTTATCACGATACAACGTCACCAGTCGAACACGTACCCATACATTCTAGATGACACACTGTAAGGAATGTAGCCTTGAAATTTGGTGCAATATTTCTATTTTAACACGTATACGTGAACATCTATTTATATTATTTAAGTCAGTGCGGCGTATATTGACGTCATTAAAAGTTGGAGTCCAATGGGCAACGTAACACATAGAAGTGATTTCTTTAACTCGCGCAAGGAGTCTGATTCGAGCCTTAATGAATCTTTTGTTTTATATTTCCTACTTTATTCATTCGAAACCAAATTCTATATCCTTGATATTCTTAATGATTCAAAGTAATGATCACCACCGCTTCTCTTCAAAAGTTAGTAACCTAACAACGTACAACTCACTCACGCCACACTCGGCAATGACGAAATCAAGTAAGTAGTACTCCGCTCTCGTTGCGACATCAAGAGGTGCGAATGACGTTTAGTCATCAGTTGTCCAAAAGTGAAATGCTTGGGATAAATATATAGCATAGAAGATGCTATTGGATCACAAACATAACGTAGGCCATGGAAGATATGTTGTATGTCGATCAAAGTACAAAGGAGCAAATTTTCGCAAGCGACGTTGAAGCATTCCGTTTAACTCACCTGAAGATATTAATCTGGGTTGACGTCTTATTCTCGCTATGAACTCTTGCTCCCCACTTCCATATTGAAGCTAGCCAAGTGAATTTCGACAACCTCGAGGACCAAACACGATGAAAGCATGATTCTCCTTCATTTCCAAAGATTTACAATTTCCTTAATCCATAGATGACTCGACGCAACACTTGAAAGTGGTGAGACCAAATAACTAACACTACCCACTCGCAACGACGTTAAGAGAAAGACTCACTCGATACAAGGAAATTCAAGAAACTAGCGAGTCAGAGAAGTATAGTATAGAAGATACTATAGACTAGTATACCCAATGAAAGCGATGCCTTGGATATGGTCTACATATGAGCGAGTGTAGAGGAAATTGAACCGAGGCCTCAAAGTGATGAAGGAATTAAAGGTCCTTTTATCCATATAAAATGGAGCCTCGACGGAAATTAGAAGAAATCCAAAGTTACCGTTGGAGCGAAGATGCAAAATTAAGAAGGATAGGAAGTAATATAAGAATTTTGTGACCCCGTGATTTGAAGATAAATGAAAAATGATTTGGGACTACTCTAGAGGACAAGATTAGTTACAAGTAGGATTAGGAAATCTGGAGAATTGAAGGCCTTTGAGAATGATGAGAAGTTTCGGTGGATTGAAGACTGCCAAAGAACGTAAGAAAGCAAGATGATTCAAGGAACCTAGTTAAGAAGGTGGCTAATGAGCTTGTTTAGAAGAGAAAGCGAGATGATACGAAAAGCACGAAACCCCTTACATTTTTCTAGAAGAAAAATTGTTAAGGGGGTAATCACAACAAAAGAAGATACTCAAACATGGAGAATGAAGCGCAAGATTATCCTTTATCGTTCAGGAAAAATTATTCAGTAGCATCATTGAAAGTGATGTAGAGTAGAGAGTAAAGTAAAGGAAGACGATTTAACCCAAACGGTAAAGTGAGGACATCGACGTTATCTACAAGATATAGTTCCGGAAATATTCATCCTTATGGCACTCCTCATGTTATTCTTGAATACCACTTGCAAAACCACTATCAAAAACCAAGCTATTAATAGAATAGATCGACTAAGCCAAGAGAAAGCGGTATACGCTCAACACACAAGTTTAGAAGCAAGGTGGGTTATGAAGGTTAACCCCTCAAGGTCAACGTTTGTAGAAAGGTAAGCTAAAATGAGATGAACCCGAGTGAGAAAAATTTTGGAACACATGGTGAACAGTCAAGAACCATTGACCTACGAAGTGGTGCGACCAAGAAAAGCGAAGAACAAAAACAACATGAAATCGCTAAGTTAGTAGTGAAAGCAAATAAGGAATACAACGTTAGAAGTTAAGGCACATACCACCACAACGATTAAGGAAGTTGGTCATTGAATTAACTTTTAAGAAACTACAAACTCTGGAAAGGGCTACTTACGAAACACTGGAACGAAAGCGTGATAATGATAACATGCATCTGTGACGAGTCAGGATCCAAGGATCCCTAACACTATGATCTCGCAAGTACCCCTGAGATAAACTCCAAGGACTATCGACTGCGCGTATGTCAACCATAATAACAATCACTCTAGTAAGAGATGGATCCGAGGGGCGAAATGGCAAGGAGTATGGTGAGCCATAAGAACACGAAAGAAAAATGGAGAAAACTAAATGGTTGGTAAAAAGGATGAGGTGTGAAGCTTCACCTAAATTATGTTACATCACAATACCTAAGAGTATTAGTTCAGTGTACTTGAAAAGAAGCTTAGCTTAGAAAACCAAAATATAGATATGAGACTTTAGAGAGCAAGGTAATTGGAAGTTTTGTGGAGGCCTAAAAGGACCTAAAGAGAATCGTCCTTGAGAAGGGATTCATACCAACAAGGGCTTGAAGTGTTAGTCCTGCCAAAATTGGTGAGCATATAATATGATTAATTGTAGACATAAGGATTGTGTAAACTCAATCGCGAGGAATGCGTAGGAAGAAAAGAGAATTTATTAATGGTGTGACTTAGCGAATAACAGGAAAAGGTGATCTTGGGAAAATAAGGGCAAAATTGAAAGAAGAAAGGTGAGTATGAGGAACAAGATGGAACTATCATCATACATTACATGACCAATTTCCCTTGCACGCCATAAAACAACAAACACAACACTAGAATACCTTAAAATAAGGTGCTACGAAGATGTACTTTTGCAATTTTAGTGCAACTCGGCATTTCGAATTAGCATCACCCTTGTTAAGGGGGTAATCCCTTAACAAGTGATTAGCCACAAATGAAGTCAATATATTTTCTAGCAGCAGCAAACGTGTCCAACGTTAAACCAAAGAAAGATAAAAGTAGGCGAGGAGCCAGTAGAGGATACTTTATTTGAGAAAGCAAACGATAAAGGAAAGAGTACAAAGTGACAATGAGAAATGAGTGGCCACCAACGATTGATATTCCAACGTCTCTTACTATTTTTGTTATAACTCACGTTGTGAACCGTTTGCTCATATTACACCTCCGTATTAATATTCTTGTCATCATCCCATTACTTAACATTGATCTAGGCAGAATGGACAGCCCACGGTGATTTCTTACGATTAATCTCAAGTCGTCTCAGGAAGTGAGCGACAATTATAACTCTTTCAAAGCTTCTAATCAGGTGATATTTAGGGCACCAAGAAATAGATGCCCCCAACTATGGAGGTTAAGAAGCCTGTAACTAACCGAAAGGTCGTGATAAAACCTATGTGAACTCTCACATTTTGTATGCCTCCGTAAAGCTATCCTTACCGTTAATCTATTCATGTTATCACGGTGTAAACAAGCGAACTTCGAGGACGAAGTTTTTGTTAAGGGGTTAATGATGTAACAACCCTCAAATTTCGATTAGGATAATTTACTTGGACTTATCTAGGTCTTTATCCCTAGAGATTTATTAAGAGAATTGACCTTTTAGACATTCAAGGCACAGTGATAGTTGCCCTCTCGTTCAATAAAACATCATAGATGACTAGCTATCTTAGAAATGCCATAAACAATAACTATAATCATTCAATACAATCCAAAGTATAAATTAGTTCTAATCAAACTTGGTGAAATGTCAATGAACCAAAAATCTTATTTCGAGAAGTTGGGATTATACAAATAAGAATGCAAGGTTCATAAGCTGTGATAACAACCGAAAATACTTATAAATGTCCAACAATTTAAACACCAAGCTAATTAAAGTTCAAACGGTCATAAAAATATAATAACCCTCTCTAAATAATAAATTTAAACCATTATGCACATAAAAGTGAGCTTGAATAATAATAAGTAAATATATATGTCTATTGTAAATACAAGTTTATAAATAATGAGTTAAGCTACAAAAAAAAATTAAAGGCACAACAAATATATACATACATACATACACGGCCATACACATACATGCACATAACTAGCTTTGAAAGCACCAATATCAACTAACAAGTTAAGGATTACATGCATGTACCTACACAAAATAAACCTACATTACATACAAATATACATACACTTATATTATACCCCAAAAATTCAAAATCCCCTCCCATTTTACCCTACCAAAACCGGCCCCCATCTCCCCAAAACCATTCACCCAATCAAAATTCACCTAGCTTTTTATTCTCCAAGAAAAAGCAAGACCAAACATGCACTCAACTCTTACACACCATAACTCCTTACACTTCCAACACACACCCATCATTCTCTCTCAAGACTCTTTCTCTTTTCTTTCTCCCTAATTTCGGCCAGCAACAAAACAAGGAGAAAACACAATCTAAAATCAATCTAAACATATTAATAATAAGGGTTTTAAGTTAGATTATTAAAGGGTTAATTCAAGGAAGGATTAAAGGTTAATTTAAGGTTAGAATAAGGGTTATTTGGGTCCCTCAAGGTCACGAAATTCTGCCATCATCATCAACAAGAAACCGAATTCAAGAGGGTATAATCTCCATCCTTTTTACTATATTTAATCTTGTTCTTGTTTATACTAAAAGGTCTTATCAAAAGTTATACTTTCTTCATGTTTTCTTTGAAAAACACACTTGATGAAGGCAAGTTGATAGAATCTTTTCTTTCATGCCATTGCATGTCAAGATCTAGAGAAAAGATTCAAGGATTCAACAACTTTAAGACCCAAAAGTGTTGTTATAGATTAAATAACTTTTAAAGTGATTTTTCCTTTGAAATATGGTCATATTTTTATATATCTTGATGAATATATTTCTGGAGTTTTTCATAAAAATATGTTTTTGAGTTGTTGAATTGAAGATGGATAAAGATTTGTTGTTAAAATGATGAGATGATTACATGCATGCTTAAATTTACACTAGTTTAAGTTGTTTTGATTTGGAATTTGAGATGGACCTTTAATGGATGTTAATAATCTGGGATTTTTTAAGTTAGCACAAGAAATAAGGATTTTATAAGAATTCAAGACAAGACTATGCATAAAAATCACTAACCGAAATCACAAGAACACAAATATAAATTCATCACTTTCATCACATGATTTGTCCATAAAATATGAAATAAAATCTGAAGAAAACACTGATGAAATCTTAAGAGATGAAATAGGATGAACAAAATGTATTGGGTTTGTCAAAATAAGTATTGGGTGAAGCCATAAAGTAAAGGCATGCATTGGGCAAACAAAGTAAGCTAACAAAATCCATCTTCTGTCTTTGAATGGGAAAACTGGGCATGTGAGGGCATTTTCAAGCAAAACTATCAGAATAAAAGTTGTAGAGAAATGAGTTAAGATTAACCTCCAACTGGAATTACTCAAAAATACTGCACCAAACGAAAGATATGATTTTTCTACTCAAATTGGTCAAACTGTTATTTTGTCTGAATATTTTATAAACTTTAACAATTTTTATCTCCTAATCCATAAGGTTCCAGGAGGTCATACTTGGTA
Organism: Erigeron canadensis; assembly: GCF_010389155.1. Taxonomy (NCBI): domain Eukaryota; kingdom Viridiplantae; phylum Streptophyta; class Magnoliopsida; order Asterales; family Asteraceae; genus Erigeron; species Erigeron canadensis. The sequence continues at coordinate 9,832,610 of NC_057764.1, forward strand.
GAAAGTAATTTCAATGTGTCGTGAATTTAAAAATAAAATCATGGGATTTTTCTAACAATCAGAACATCAACTTTTATAAAACTTCTAGTGTCGCAAACAGTGCCCATTCGGGACAGTTTGTGTTTGGATAATTTTTAAGGACACCAAACAGCATATAAAAATTCACCGAAAATTCACAAAAATACTAGATACATATAAGTCACTGTGTAAAAATCATGAAGGTCCAAATAATTTATCTTGATCCCAAAATAGTAGCTAACATTTCTTAAAAATAAAGTATAAAACAGAAAATTTGTAAGTAATCTTATAAATGGCATAATGGGCTATGTAATGAACTAAGAACCATAATGGGTTAACCTGGCCCAAATAATGAACCCATAAGGAACACAAATCAGTAGGCCTACTTGGCCCAATAAGCCTTATAGCCCAATAACCACCATGACCCATTATGCACCTAACCCAAATAAGGTAAAGCCCAATAACTAATGTAAGCCCAAAACATTTAAAAGCCCATGACACTTAAGGCCCAATTGATAATGACCCATAACACTTAAACGAATTTCATGAGATAAATGTAATCAAAATAAAACAAATGATGAATAAGGATAACATAACTTAATATGATATTTCTACATGATAACCTAAGATGCCAAGTGAAACCACAAATGAAGCCAAGTTACCAAAAATCTAACAACTTATAACTACGCATGTAATTAAAGTAACCTTTTACACCATCAATCGCTACAACCAAAACAATGCGAATGTTAGCAATATACTTGGATTCCACAATTGATAGCAACATAATGAAAGTAGCATTTCTAAGTGATGGCTTAAGATAGGAACTTACGTGTATTAGTCCTATCGTAGGGATAGTCTTGGCTTTGAAATGTGATTGAGAAATGTGACGGATGTATGATGGAGCGATTGATGGGAAGTACCCATTTTGGATAAGTGAATATAATATGCGGCATATCAAGGTGAGTCATAGCCCCCTTTCAAACTATTTTATGTGTTTAATTATCGGGATGAAAAACATGATATATAAATTAAGTTGCTTTTGTATATATATGAAATGGTTCTTGATATTATGATTATGAATTGAAATTATTTCGTATGTTCAATGTGATGAATGTTTTATGATGAGCTTGAGTTCTGTCAACCCGTTTCGTCGGTACACTACTATTTACTCCGAAAGTGGAGGCCTGTAGTTAGAGAGTTGCGCAACTAGGATTCGTCCACCTACCCATAGTGTAATGGTAGAAGGTTAGTTGCCTTTGTGATGACTTTCACTTCTAGCCCGACCATAGGGTGTTCTAGCTACCTTACTTTAAGTGGTCGTCCCCATGGCAGGACCCTATTTTATATTTAAAGCACTTGATTGACAGTTTGTGCTATTATTCCAATTAATTTTATTATGGGACTTGAAAAAATGGTAGTAGTAGTGGCTCAAGCTTTGACCTTACTGACTTGAAATGACCATAACTTGAGTTCTACACCATATTTTGACCTCAATCCAGTGGCCACTTATTCTTAACACATTTAGGTACATTTTATATTCAGTGACCAAGATATGAATTAACTTGAAAGAATGTGTTTTACCCGTTTTAATGACAGACACATAATCAGTTTTGCTGAAAAATCAGCATTGCGCCCCTGAATTCAAAAATTCATATCTAGAGTTCTACTTCGTCTTTTTAACCCATTCTAGTGGCAAAATTTACTTAACCCAATAACTTACATATTCTTTTTAGGACTCGACAGGTGAAAATTCTGTCACAACTGCGTTTTACTTGTCACAAAATCAGGGACAGAATCTGTCCAAAATTATGTCTCACTAACACTCATCAAAACCTTCATGCAACCCAACTAAAAACCCTATATTTGATTAAATTACAATAAGTCTAACTTTTATTATAGCAATTAACTCAATATAAAGAAACCCCCAATTTTTCCCAATTGAGTTAATAGTAAGAACCTGTAAGGACCCAAACCTATTATTTTATAAGAAAAATCAATTTTTTTTTTTTTTTTGTGTCCACTGCGGCGCAGTGGAAAATCTCTGCAAAAGTGAAAGAAAACTCATTGCGGCGCAGTGAAGCAGGACACGCCCACTGCGGCGCAGTGTTATTTCTCGGCAAATAATAACCAAAAGCCCACTGCGGCGCAGTGAGCTAAAACAGGCTCCTACTGCGGCGCAGTAGGGGCTACCTGCAGCAAACCACTTATTCAAAATCAGGTTTTCCCGCACTTAACTCAAAACACCATTTCAACTTCAACATTTCCGAATATCAAAACATAACCTTTAGAGCATATAAATCACCCATACATTGAAATCATTCCTTTTTACAAGACTTTTGACTACAAAATTTCACAAGCGGGTCAATAACCCTACTTGGGTAATTGTCAAGTTAGTTACAAATTCTACCATTACTAAAGTTTCTAACGCAACTACAACTTTTCAGAAGCTCATCCAAAATAATTTGACCAGAGAACATGTATCAAAAGCCAATGGGTACCAAAAGGGATCATCTACCCAAATTATCCAAAATGCCAACCTTCCAAATGGCAAGAGCTTCCAAATTCTAACTTCACTCGATCACTTCTTTACCTTTGCTACTACCAACTCCTATAAGAGAGTTAAAAAGCTAAAACATAAGCAACGCTTAGTGAATGCATACACATATAATCATAATCATGTCATTTCAACTTTGTGCATCAAGCACCATATAAGCCTAGCAAGCTAGCCTTTTCATACATTTCAAACAACATACATTCATTTTCAACATGGCCATGGATAATTTGGCTAGTAGGAATTTACCCACCTACTAGCTCTTATAAACAAATTGACTAGTAGGAAATTTACCCACCTACTAGTTCTAACAAACAACTATCAAATGGGTCATAGGAATTTACCCACCTATGACCTCTAGTAACAAGAACATGATTATATGCATATACACTCACCTTAAACTTGGCTAGTTGACACAACAAGGCTACAAGATCAACAATTTAATCTTCAACACCTATACAGAGTAATCACATATCATCTATGAGTTCCATGACGCAACTACTTACATTCAACAACTCTAAGATTATGGTGTTTGGCTACCAAACACTTTCCAACAAATCTTCAATTTCTCAAAATAAAGCTTTATTTTATAAACACTAGCCAAACACCATGAGATTCTTACCAAAGGGGATTCTCACTAACAACAAATTCTTTCGATCAATAATCCATATATCATTCAAATTTAGTTAGAGTTTTACTTGAATACTCCAATAGCAAAAACCCCAACTCTAAGGCTAAGAACCCTAATTTTAATAACAAATCAAACTAGGGTTATGAAATCTATACCTCAAGAATGGGAAACAAAGAATTAGGGTTTTCAAATTGGAATTCTTCCTCTTTTTCTTCCTTAAAGAATCGGTCACCACCACCTCCAAGAAAGCCCCAAATTTCAATTCTAACACAATAGGAGATGATTGTTGATATAGTTGTAGGATTGAAATTCTTTAATTTATGAATGAAGATTCAATTGCATGGACAATGGAAGAATTTTGAGACAAATGGAATAGTTGGGAAAGAAGTGAACTTGAAGTGGGAAAATATGAGTCACAAAAGTGTTTGCCTGGCTCATCACTAGAAAGCCACGTCCCATACAAAATTTTCAATGGGTTTAATACCCGCTAGCCATTAAAGTTCCAACTAAATTAACCTCTTAACTCAAAACAAAATACCAGAAAACTAATTAAATGTCAAAACTACAAAAAGGGTTTATTTTCTATTACCTTAAAATATTGGGGTGTTACAGAACCCTAATTTCTAAAAGAAAGCAAAATTAGGTTAAAGGGAAATCATTACCTCAAGGATTCAAGAATAAGGTCAAGGATTAAGATCACCAATTCTTCTTCTGCTTTTTTGCTTTTAAAATTCAGCCCATACATCATACATACAAACCCTTAATTTGAATTTATAAGATAATGGAAAATTATTATTATTAGTCTTGTTAAATGATTCTTGTTAGATTGAAATTTGTTTAGGAAAACGATCAAGAGAAGAAGATTATAGAAGGTAGAAGAAGAAAGTAGAAGATGTAATGGAAAATGACTAAGGAAAAAGGGGTGGGAGTCTGGCACCCTCCTGAGATGCCACGACCCATACAACAATTGTGGGTAAAATACCCGTCATTCGCTAAAGTTCCAACGAAATTAACCTCATAAATCAAAATAAAATACTAGGAAACTATTTTAGTGTCAAAACTATAATAAAGGTTAATTTTCATTGGCCTAAAAATATTAGGATGTTACAACTCTCCCCCACTTGGAACGGATCATGTCCTCGTGATCCAAGCCACATCTACTACGATTTATGCAAAACAACATGTTTTAACAAGTAAAGCTGTCCAAATTCTGGTTTAACTAAAAAACACAACAAATTCGTTCCAACTTAATTATTTACACCGTTATAGTTAAACCTCAACTTAATCACACTATAAGGTACTGATTTCAAGCATAATTAACATCAAAATAACACCATTTAGTTGTAACATGCATCTATCACACAAACTACCAATTTTAAACATGTTATTACACAATTACTTTTCGTTGCCATACGTTGTATGATGTTTCAACATATCATCTGCACAAACGTAATTAGACTAGGAGTCTCCAGCTCTACAACCTTATATTAAAACACATTATGTGCATTCAACGTTAACCAACCAATTAAATCAAATCACTGCATAACTGATTCTCATTATCATACTTGTATTGTCTTTTAACACAATAATGATGCCACGGGTCTCACTACCCAATGGTCTTACACTAAATAACAATGATGTCATGGGTCTCACTACCCAATGGTCTTACACTAAATAATAACCACAACTCATTCGCATACAATTCAACATTCATCAATTATCCAACATATTTTTTCTTCGTAAACAACAAACCATCTCTTAAACTTATAAATCATGTCAAATTTTTGCTTTTACGACTTCATCACTGATTATTCAAGCGAAACTTATGCTCTATCACATTCGCACATACCCACACAAATACACATTAACATACATTCCACATTTACCATGTATTTATCAATCCCATTTCTTTAATTTCATCATATGGCATATTAAACTAAAAAAACGATCAATTCCAAATTTTCAATCATTATAGCTCAACAAACCATTTAGTCAAGCAAGCTTTTCTAACGAACCTACAAATCAACAAGCAAAGCTATAAATAAAATCACATTACCAAGCAAAGTCTCCAATCCTATAGCTTCATATTAACATACTTCCCATATTTAATGATTTTAACTTGAGCTATTATAATATACAATGATAATAATGTTGCAGTCATTATTAGAATTACACATTATAATATATCTCAAGTGAAATTCGTTAAATACTTTCATATGTCACTAGAAACCAAACTATACACATCAGGTCAAGTCTCGTCTATGGTCTAAGTCTATGTATCCTTGTAAATAAAAATACCTAAATCCCTTAAACCCTGGCTCTGATACCAACTTGAAATGACCAAACTCGACTCGACCATTTTAAAGGAACTTCAAACTTCAATCTTTATATTACTTAATTTGGCTTCCACTTCTGGGACAACCTATAAAAAGGGTAAACAACTAAAAAGTAAGCAGAGCTTAGTGAATAATCTTACATACGTTTATACATACGAAGGAGGGCAAAGAACAAGGACTATTACATGCAACCTATGACACCGTCATGTCATATTTACATGCTCACCTTGTACACTAACAACACATATATGGATCCATATTAGATAAACAATCATATCAATCACATATATCGGGATTCTTAGGACCCGGAGGTTCTTAAGCCTCATAATCATATCAACAATCGGGATTCTTAGGACCCGGAGGTTCTTAGGCCTCATAATCATATCAACAATCGGGATTCTTAGGCTCCGGAGGTTCTTAGGCCTCATAATCACAATGCCCACATGGGCTTATGCCACACTAATTACCACACATGGATAAACAAACTTCAACATGAAGTGGTCAAATACCACCCATGGACAAAAGACTTCAAAATGATGTGGTCAATTGATTCAACATATAGATTAAGTATGCAAGAATACTTACCTCCTCCGCGACAACCAAGATCATAAATCAACAAGACCGCAAGTACACAATACGTATGCTTCAACCTAGCAATGATTCACAAGTACATAGAATATCATCAATCACATATTAGGCCATTTAGCCATAATCACTAGCATTTCAACACCCAACCCCTCATTTACAATCTTATATTAATCTTGGGTTGGTTCATCAAACATGTATCTCTTATATCATTTTCATTTGACCAAAACTTACTGTCATACCAAAATCATCATTTTCATATTTGACCAAGCAGACTTCTAACAAGCATAACTGAAGTTCTACTTACTTTTTTTACTTGATTCCAGTGGTCAAATTTAGATGACACATATACCTACATTTTATCTTTAGTGACCAACATGTGAATTGTCTTTCAAAGGTGACTTCTAGTTGTTTTAAAAACCAACACAGTTGCTAAAAACAGCTTTGACCTTACTGACTTCAAATGACCATAACTTGAGTTCTACACCATATTTTGACCTCAATCCAGTGGCCACTTATTCTTAACACATTTAGGTACATTTTATATTCAGTGACCAAGATATGAATTTGTTAGAAATCCAAAAATAGTGATAAACTGTAATTTAAATTAGTGGACTTAGTTATTGTTAAGACATGGTGAAATGATTTCTAAGGTTGAGGGACTAGGAGTGTTAATTAGTTTAATTGTAGATTTAGACTATAAATACCCCCAACTCCTAAGAAATCATAAGCCTTTAATCCATTTTTATATACATTTAATCCAGATCGTTCCAATCTCTCTCTCACTCTAGAAATCACACACACACTACACATACCAAGAACACACACACTTGATTAGCCATTGTTGAGATCAAATCCAGAGAAGAAATCATGTTATAACATGTGGTATCAGAGAAAAACATCACTTTGATACCGTTTTTCATACCGTCCCCTGTTTCATCATTTTTCATCGATTAAAACACATAAAATCATCAATTTTTGTTCACCAATAGATTCCTCATAGCTCCAAACATAATTCTGTCAAGTTTTACGTTCCAATTCAATCGAATTCTCGAGATTGAATTTTTGGTTTTTGGCGCTCAAAATTTGGATTTTGATTCTGTTGTGTTATTAGCTGAATTGTGTTCAAGGATTTGTTGCGGACGTGATTACAAACATTTTGCAAGTGATTTCAAGTTCTAACTCCAAGTAATTCGAAAGATATTGAAGCTTTAAAAGTCATCAATGGAGTTTTTGCAAACTGTTGTAATGAAGAAGATGACCTCCAGACGATCTTCACTAGGACGATCTTTCTCAGATCGTCTCAGTGCTTGAATTTTCATTCATTCATACTTTCTGTGTTGTGGCTTGCACAAGATCGTTCTAGCAAGTGGTTGTGGTGTGAAGTATTGATTGTGGCTAACTAATCCGAAAGGATCGGTTTTGATCAATTCAAAGTGATTCACTTTGAAAATTAAGACAGAAAACTAAGACGATCTTACCAAGATCGTCTCAATTACCTGACTCTAGGACGATCTTGCCCAATATCGTCTCAGTGTCTGTTAAAAGTTGGTGTGTTTTGGTTGTTTAATTGAAGTTGTTGTGATTGGGAATTACACACTTCCTGGGTAACTGATCATTCTTGATTGGTTTTGCTCAAATTCATTCCTACCAATTCATAACAAAACTCTGTCCAAATTTTCTTAAAATAATTAGAAAATTTCTCAGTCACCCAAGACGATCTTCAACTCAAGACCGTCTCATTTTCCCTTCAAATTCTAAGACGATCTTCAACGAGATTGTTTTCATTTCCAAGTCTGTCATTTTCCAACTTCCATTTCAAATTCCTTTAATTCAATTTCAGTTTACAATTACAAAAACACAAAATCATTACTCAATTTCAATTTCATTTCATACTTAGTTAAATTTCACCAAATTTCTTCCAAGACGATCTTCCTTAAATCGTCTCACTCTTTCAAATCTAAGACGACCTTCACAAATTCGTCTTACTTCTTTCTTCTTCTAGGACAATCTTCCAAAACGATCTTCATCTAGGACGATCTTCATCAAGATCGTTTCATTTCCTGAATTTTCCAACTCTCATTTCATTCCAAGTTTCAAATCAAATCTCTTTCAAATGGCTTATCGTGAAACATTGGCATTGGGTTCCGATACAAGACCTCCAGTTCTCTACCGTGGTTCTTATGGACTATGGAAGAAAAGATTTATGGACTATGTGGAATGTCAACCAAATGGTCACCTTCTTAAAGATTCCATCCTTAATGGACTTGTAGTTCATCGCCATCCCACTACTGGTGCAATACTCACTCTTGATCTTTTGAATGCTGAACAAAAAGATCGAACAGCTGCAGATAACAGAGCTAGATCATGTTTATACAAAGCACTACAAGATGAAATCTATGGTTCTGTTGATTCTTATAATACAGCCAAGGAGATATGGGATGAGGTGGCAAGACAATGGAAGGATCTGACCTAACTTCAACAATTAGATTGACAAATGTGTTGACTGAGTTTGACAACTTCAGCAAATTGCCAAATGAATCTCTAAAGGCTGTCTACTGTAGATTCTGCAATGTCATAAATGAACTTAGGAAGAACAATGTCAAGAAATCAGAGATTGAGTTAAACATCAAATTCATCAAAGCTCTTGGTCCTGAGTGGGAAGATTATGGAACTCAGATTAAGGAACATCAAAATCTGGCCAAGTTGTATCTTCTGATCCTTTGGCATTAATTGTTGAAAAAAAGGTTTCTGAAGCTCTTAAAAGGCAAATGATAGTTGTTTATTCGTCTGATGAGGAGGGAGATGATATGTTGGCTCCAAGAGATGGTGGTTCTGATGAATTATATCAAGCTCTTGCCGCAGTTACCAAGCACTTCAAGAAAAAGTTCTACAAAGCGAGGCCAACAAACAATAATCTCCGCACTTCTTCCACAAGTGCATTTCCCAAGAAGGAACACTATCATTCCAAGAATAATGGTCAAGGTGAATCGAGTGGATCCAAGCATGTTGAAAAGAAAGTTGAAGGTTATGACAAACAAGTTGTTGAGAAGGGTAAAGCTTTTGATAAAAAGTGCTACAATTGTGGAAATCTTGGTCATTTTGCAATTGATTGCAAGCAACCTCGTAAGCGGAACTATGAGTACTACAAGCAGAAGATGTTGTTGGCAAAGCAAGTGGAAGCCGGTCATGCATTACATGCTGAAGATGACAAATGGCTGTTGCTCTCGGATGATGAAGATGAAGATGTCTCTGCAAATGTGTGCTTCATGGCGAGGTTGGCCAAGGACAAAGCTTTTGAGGCTGAAAGCACTGATGATGAGTACCCGGATGATGAGGTAAATCTACACTCTGCTTTTTCAATTGGTTAAAGATGAAGAGTCGTTTGATTTAGCTTTATCAAATTTAACAACTCATATCACGTCTTTAACCAACAAAAACAAGAAGTTGAAAAATGGTATTTCATTTTCTAAAAGTGAATTTTCAAAACTCTTTGAAGAACATTCAAAATTACTTTTTGATTATGATACTATTAAACAAGATTTTCAAACATACAAAGATCAAATGTTGGTTAAAGAATGTGAGTTGAATGCTTCTCCTGATTCTAAGTGTTAGGTCCAGTTTAAGCTATAAACTGTAGCTCTCCAGCGACATCTGGAGAGCATGCAGAATTGTCCGAAATATTAGAAGTCCAGTTGCATTGTACAGTTTTAGCAACTGATGACTTCCTCCAGTTGAGATCTGAAGACTAGAATCTGAAGACCTTCCAGTTGAAGTCGAAGACAACAAATGGAAGACAGAGATTGGTAATGGTAGCGAAGCCCAGTTGACAATCTACCGGATCAATCAACTGGAGAATCCTCCAGTGTAGATGCTCTTACAAAGCTTTACACTGATTACGAGGAGGACCTTTTACACTACATCCTTTTAACCGGACAATAATCTTGTCTTTGGATAAAAGTGCAAAGATGTAGAGTGGTTGAATAAAGTAACCTTTTGTCTTACTTTATTTAGCACACACAAAGGATTATTTAACAATACTTTTGTGTGCTGTCAACCATATTTGTACGTCGAAGTTGAGATCCCAATGCTCAATCTTCGACTATAAATAAAGGTCCTTGCACAAGCACTTTCATAACTTTGCAAACACATACATTCTACAATATTGGTGAACTTGTGCAATATTCTCTCAATCGCAAAAAGGAACATTTCACAACTTTAAGTGTTTCGATTGTTTAGGAGAATTTCCAAGTTTAGATCAATTGTATTTCATGGGTTGTTAGGATATTTACATTATTGTATTATCTTGGTTCCGAAACAACCTTGTATTTTATTTAAACAATCAATAAATAAAATACACTTGAAAATTACATATTGTCTCACCAACTTATATACTTGTCATTTATATTATTGCATTATATTTTACTTACACATTCTGTCACCTTTTTATATTAACTCCAGTTAATCTGGTACACAATCAATCTAAACTGGTCATATCCAGATTAATTGATTGTGTTGCAAAGTTCACTCACCATTGACATAGAGGTGTCTTCAGCACCCATCTAGCAATAGTTGGGACTAATAAGTGGTATCAGAGCGGGCAGGTTGAATTGTTTCAATTCTATAACCTAGGTCTGCTTCGATGGCTGCTGAAGGTGAGAATGGTTCTGGTCCAAATGAATCTAATCTTAATGTTACAACTCCCATAAATACTAATCCTCCTCCTACTCCTGGAGGTAACCATGTTCATGTACATTACTCCAATACTCCTATTCCCAAATTCGATGGGAATGGTGAGACATTTGGTACATGGAAGGCTAGAATGCTCTTGCATTTTGGTGGGATAGAGAGGTATATGTTGAAAATCCTTAAGGATGGACCATATATACCCATGTCCAGTGGTGTTAGCCCTCTTCTCGATCCTACTGGGAGAAGAGGCACCAGGGAAAAATCTGAGGAACATTGGTCAGATGAGGATCGTAGACTGGTTGATCTTGATACCAGACTGAAAAACATGATCCTTGCTGCTGTTCCTGAGGAACTAATTCCAACACTTGTGCTATTTCCTAGTGCAAAATCTATGTGGGATGAATTAGTTCTCCAGTTTGAAGGAGGAAATGACACCATTGTCACCAGAAAGGTTGCTGTTAACAAGAAGTATTAATCCTTCTTTGCTCTTCCCAATGAAAGCTTAACTGGTACTTATACCAGATTTACTGGCCTAATTAATCAACTTAGAGGCTTGGGAGTAGAGAAGGATAAAGATTTTTTTCTTGAAAAATTCTGTGATGTTTTGCCATCCAAATGGGCACACATGGTTCTTGTCTTAAGACAAGGTAAGACCTTGCACAGCCATACTCTTGCTTCCCTTTATGGAGCCTTCAGATTCACTGAAGATAATGATGCTGCAAGAATATTGGCTGAGCAAGATGCTTTAAACCATGCTCAGAGTTCCAAGGCTGCCAACTTTACTGGGCAACCTTGTGCTGCTTTAATGTCTGCTGAGAATGTCCAGTTACATTCTATGAAGGAAATGTTAAACAACTTATTGAACTCTGTCCTAACCACAAATCTAAGTAACGGTTGTGAGGAAACTGACGATGATGATCTGGTAGCCATGATTGCTAAAACCATTAATAGGTTCAAGCATAAATCTAATCGATTTAATGGGTCTAATAATGCTTCCAGTTCAATTTCTCTGGATAAGGCTAATCTTATCTGCTACAAATGTGGTAAGAAAGGTCATTTCATGAAGGAATGCAAATCTAGTCAGATGAACAACCAAACTGGTCCTATTGTCCTAAATTTTGTTAAAACTGATGATTATAAGGCCAAATACAAGAAACTTAAGGCCCAGATTGCTCTCATGTCACTTGAACAAGAAAAAGAGAAAGAAAAGAACAAGTGCATGATGGCTCAAACTGAAGGGAAATGGGAACTCTCTGATGACTCATCTGATGATGAGGAAGAGATTAGAGATGTGTGTTTCATGGCATTAGAAAATCAACAACCAGTGGTGAAAGATGATGTTGTTTCTGGAAGATGGGTTGACATCATTTTAAAGAAGGTAAGGGATTACAATGTCAAGTTAGATTCAGAACTAAAACTGGATATTGCTGAATCATTGAATGATGACTTGTTATTTGTTGAAACCATGAGAACTCACTGTGAAAGATACTTGGAAACAGTTTTGGTTGAATTTAACAACATGAAAGGTCAAATAAATGATTTACAAAGTGTCCAGTTGGCTCTTAAAGAGTCAGATTTGAAAAATGAGACATTGGAAAGAGATAACCAAAAACTAAAATTTGATCTTGAAAAGGAACACATGGTTATCAATTCTTGGGTACAAGCATCTGGTAAAAATTATGACGCTTTTTCAAAAACCATTGATGCTCAAAAAACTGCCTGGAAATCTGGTGATCTTCAGATGGCAGCTGTTTTACCCACAATTCACCAAATGCCAAAATCTGTTAGAGTTGAAACTCCTTATGATTCCTCTGACCCTGCCAAATCTGAATCCACTAAGACCAACCCTGTTGAGGTCAAAACTGGAGCCAAGAAGGCTAAAGCTCCAGTTAAAAAGGAATCTGGTGACAATCCTCTACCTCACAAGTCAAATGAGTCCATAACTCAAAAGACTAAAACCCACACTGAGCCCAAGTCCATAGGCTAGCAGCCTGATGAGAAAAGCATTTTGTTAAAAATGGAGAATCAACTCCAATGTTTGTCAAGGTAGGTACAAAGTTGTACTGCCAGAATTAAAAATTTGGAAGGAGCTTCATCTTCTTCAGTTGAAAAACAAAATGTCAAAACCCCTCCTCAAAAACAAAAGACAAAACAATCTGCTCAGAAAGGAGCAAATTCTGAAAAGAAAAAGGAGGATAAAATTCCACTCAAATCGATTGTTTTTACTCCTGAAGCTGGAGAGAACCCTCCAGTTTCTTCATCCAGTTCTACACCAAGTCAAACTCATGGGACTTCTCAGAAGAAGTCCAGTGGACCCATCAAGAAAAGATGGGTTCAGAAAAATAACTAATTATTTGCTTGGGTGTGCAGGGCGATCGAAAGAAGAATATTTGGTATCTGGACAACGCTACTGGCCGGACTATGACCGGATGTAAGCCCCTGCTGGAAGAGTTCACTGTCTGTGATGGACTGGCAATGACATTTGGTAATGATTGAAGTGGGAAAACTGAAGGATATGGTGTTGTTGACAATGGGCAGATCCAGTTCACAAGAGTTGCATTTGTTAATGGTTTGAAATATAACCTGATAAGTGTCAGTCAACTTTGTGATGATGGATATAGGGTACTGTTCGATATTGCTCAAGGCACTGTTTTTAACAAGGATTGGAAGGTGATTATGATTGCACCAAGAAAAGGGAATGTGTACATCATGCACATGGAGCCTGCTCCAAAAGAGCATTGTTTCTATGTTAAGGCTGATGAGGACACCAACTGGCTGTGGCATAAACGGCTATCCTACCTTAATTTCAAAAATATCAACAAGTTGTCAAGAAAGCAACTGGTGGATGGGATACCCTTGTTTTCCTTTAAAAAGGAAAAGCCATGTCCAGGGTGTGAAATAAGCAAAAAGAAAAAAGCCAGTTTCAAGACCAGACAGAATTTCAGTATCACTGAACCTCTTCACATGCTTCATATGGATCTCTTTGGTCCAGTGAATGTTCAAACTAAAGCTGGCAAGAGATACACTTTAGTTGTGGTCGATGAATACACCAGATTTTGTTGGGTGATATTTATCAGATCAAAGAGTGATGCACCTGGTGAAATTATCTCTCTCATCAAAAGAATTGAACTCAAGTATACCAAGAAAGTGTGTCAGTTGAGAAGTGATAATGGAACAGAATTCATTAATAAAGAATTGGAGACATTTTGCACTGACACTGGCATTTCTCAAAACTTCTCGTCAGCTCGTTCTCCAGAGCAAAATGGTGTGGTTGAAAGAAAGAATCGCACGTTGGTTGAAGCTGCCAGAAGTATATTATCTGTATCTGGTCTTCCCACCTGTTTTTGGGCTGAAGCTGTGGCAACTGCTTGTCACACCCAAAACCGATCAGTTTATGTCAAGAGACACAGGAAGACTGCCTATGAGGTCCTCAGGAATCGTAAACCAAATATTGGATACTTTCATGTATTTGGTTGTCTAGTTTATATCTTAAACGATTCTAGTCAGTTGGGAAAGTTTGATGCAAAAGCTGACGAAGGTGTCTTTGTGGGGTATTCAGATATAAGAAAAGCCTATAGAGTTTATTGTTATAGACTCCAAAAGGTACATGAGACAATTCATGTCACATTCGATGAATCAAATGAAGCAATCAACAAAAGACCAACCCTTGATTTATCTTCAGTTGTCCAAGTTGATTTTGGTGTATCTGATCAAGTTCATCAATCAGTTACTGCACCAGAAAATGTTTCCAGACATCAAGTCTTGGAACCAGTTAAGGAAAAGAAGAGCTCCAGTGACACCTCATTTTATCCCTCTATCAGTTTTAACCTACCTGAAAAACTGGTAATTGGATCTGATGTACGTGCCACAACAACATCAGAACCAGTTCAAGCTTCTCCAGTTCTTCAAGATATACCTTTGTTTGAAGATAATCGTGTTAACTCTTCAGTTGACACTGATGATGAAGTTGAAGTAGTTTGCACTGATCCTCCTCTAGTTGCTACATTTGTTGGAGATCGTCAGGTGTCTTGCACTGATGTTGTAGTATATCAACCTAGTCAATACACTAAATGGACTGCTGCTCATCCCATCGAGCAGATTATTGGCAATCCAGATAGTGGGGTTCAGACTAGAAGAGCCACAAGTGATCAATGCTTGAATGTCACCTTCTTATCACTGATTGAACCAAAGAAGATTGACGAGGCTTTGGCAGATCCAAGAAGAACTCAACCAGTTCGAAAGGAACAACGTTTGGGAACTTGTTCCTTGTCCTCTAGGGTTAAAGAAAGAACCCATTGGAACGAGGTGGGTCTACCGGAACAAGATGGATGAAGATGGCAACGTTGTAAGGAACAAAGCAAGATTGGTTGCCAAGGGTTATTGTTAAGCAGAAGGTGTTGATTTCGATGAAACTTTTGCTCCAGTTGCAAGACTTGAAGCCATTAGAATTTTCTTGGCTTATGCTGCTTATTTGCAATTCAAGGTCTTCCAGATGGATGTCAAAAGTGCGTTTCTGAATGGCAAGTTGGAAGAAGAAGTGTATGTTACGCAGACTCCAGGTTTTATAAATGAAAAGCATCCTCACTGGGTATATAGACTGAACAAAGCCTTGTATGGTCTTCGACAAGCCCCAAGAGCCTGGTATGACACTCTAACTAAACATCTTCTCAAAAATGGTTTTCAAAGAGGTGCAATAGATAATACCTTGTTCATCTTGAAAGAAAAAGGTAATATCTTACTGGTACAAATTTATGTTAATGACATTATATTCGGGTCAACTGATGATGGAATGTGTAATAGGTTTTCGAAAATTATGTCTCAAGAATATGAGATGAGTTTGATGGGTGAATTAACATTTTTCTTAGGTTTACAAATCAAACAAACCATGGATGGTATTTTTATTAACCAAGAAAAGAATGTATCGGTGGAGAAGGCCAAAGAGATAAGGTCAGAAGGGATTCTCAAAAGAATTGAACAAGTAAAGAAGGTGGTCAGCAAAGTATTGACTCCACCCAAGTCCAAAGGAAGAAAACAAAAAGCTTTATCAAGAGATGCAAATCTGAGGACTTGGGTAGAACCATCTGAACCCACAACTGATGATATTCGAGCTGCTACTCAAAAACTGAGCACGAGCAAGATTAAACTAACAAATGAATCAGAGGCTCGCACATATTTGTCTGATGTACAGCGTCGAAGGCACAATAGAGGTAAGATCACTGATGTTAAAGTTTCGATCAAGCCTGGTGCTAAACATTTTGTTGTTGAGGTACAATACTTTGGTGGACCTAAGAGAACAACTGAGAAGCCTGATGTCCATCAGTATGGTCATTCAGAGCATGTAGAGATGTTGGGATTGCTGGAAGGGAGGCAAAGGCAGAACAAGGTTGAAAAAGGCTTGAAATATGTATTGCAAAATCTGATCAAGTTCAAGGAAAACATTGAAGAGAGATTAGGCCTTGATCTTGAGGACAAACAACCAATTTCATCAGTTGCCAAAAGAAGGAAAACTGGCGAAGGGCCATTTGTTTAAGTTTTCCTTCTATCTATCTGCTTGTAATTTTATTTACTTTCTTATAACTTCTTTGTAAAAGTTGTGTATATACAAGTTGCCAGATTGTAACTCACAAGTTAGATATCTGATAAGATCTACAAACAATTAAAACTAAACCCAAGACATTTGATGATCTATAAAAATGTCTTGGAAACTTAATAGGTTTTATCAAACTCAAGTATTTCAAACTTAAACTTGTATAGAAACAAGTTTGAAAATACTTGGCAATATTTCAGAACAATTAGGGGAAATTTGTTAGGTCCAGTTTAAGCTATAAACTGGAGCTCTCCAGCGACATCTGGAGAGCATGCAGAATTGTCCGAAATATTAGAAGTCCAGTTGCATTGTACAGTTTTAGCAACTGATGACTTCCTCCAGTTGAGATTTGAAGACCTTCCAGTTGAAGTCGAAGACAACAAATGGAAGACAGAGATTGGTAATGGTAGCGAAGCCCATTTGACAATCTACCAGATCAATCAACTGGAGAATCCTCCAGTGTAAATGCTCTTACAAAGCTTTACACTGATTACGAGGAGGACCTTTTACACTACATCCTTTTAACCGGACAATAATCTTGTCTCTGGATAAAAGTGCAAAGATGTAGAGTGGTTGAATAAAGTAACCTTTTGTCTTACTTTATTTAGCACACACAAAGGATTATTTAACAATACTTTTGTGTGCTGTCAACCATATTTACGTCGAAGTTGAGATCCCAATGCTCAATCTTCGACTATAAATAAAGGTCCTGGCACAAGCACTTTCATAACTTTGCAAACACATACATTCTGCAATATTGGTGAACTTGTGCAATATTCTCTCAATCGCAAAAAGGAACATTTCACAACTTTAAGTGTTTCGATTGTTTAGGAGAATTTCCAAGTTTAGATCAATTGTATTTCATGGGTTGTTAGGATATTTACATTCTTGTATTATCTTGGTTCTGCAACAACCTTGTATTTTATTTAAACAATCAATAAATAAAATACACTTGAAAATTACATATTGTCTCACCAACTTATATACTTGTCATTTATATTATTGCATTGTATTTTACTTACACATTCTGTCACCTTTTTATATTAACTCCAGTTAACCTGGTATACAATCAATCTAAACTGGTCATATCCAGATTAATTGATTGTGTTGCAAAGTTCACTCACCATTGACATAGAGGTGTCTTCAGCACCCATCTAGCAATAGTTGGGACTAATACTAAGTTATTGCATAAATGTCACAATCTTGAAAAGACCATTCATGATCTTGAAAAAGCCAATCAAGATCTTGAAATTCAAAAGACCAATGAGTGATTTCGAGCAAATGCTAGACAAATGGATGTTGATATTCTTAATAAAAAGCTTCAAGAATCCAAACCAAACAATGTTGAACTAGAAAGAAAGATTTCTGATTTAAATCATACTTGTGTTTTGAAAGGTGTTGAGATTGAAAATCTTAAAAACCAAATTTAGGAATTCAAAAAGAATATACTTTTTTATCAAGAGAAGTTATACAAAGTAACCCTCTTTTGGATTTTACCGCCTATTTCAACAAGTCAAAAATTGACAAATCGGAACTTCTTCATGGGTTGGGATTTGAGAATATCACTCCATTACAAAAGGCAAAAGAACAAATTGAACCTCTGTATGATGAAAAATTTCTTCGCCTTGGTATGGTACAACAATTTATTCGTCCACTAGATGACGAGTTTGAGACTGATGATGTTGAGAAAATACCTTAAACTGAATTTTTGGTTAACTATGATGCTATAAATGCTTCATGTAATTTTAAAGAATCTTCAATTTTCAAATTAGAAGAAATAGCATCAAATTTTCAAAACCAAGAGTCAATTGGTATTTCACCTAAACCTACTAAAATGTATGTTCCATCCACAATTTTGGAAAAACAAATAGATGGTTTACAACAAAAGGTGAATTCTCAACAACAAGTCATTGATCATCTCAAGTTTCAAAATCAAAGTTCAGAGAATGAATTAATTGATGTAGACACCAAGAAAGTTTGAGTGAATGTTTCTAGTCAAACTAATCCAAGTGCTGAAGTAGACCATTCCACTCAGACTACTTGTGTTTCATCTACTGATTTCTCCACCCAGACCTTGACTGATTCTCTTAAGTGTTCATGTCAAACTGCTGCTACTATAGCTGATGATTATGTGTAAACTGATTTATCTAATGACGAACTTGCACATATTTTAGTTTTGATATGGTACTACTATAGGTTTTTCACTTGTGATTCTCTTGAAGAGTTAGTTGTTCACCCTAAGCTTAGTGCTAGTATAGGTGTTGATACTTCTACTCTAATTTTTTTGTGAAATCAAAGATGTGTCAGTTCAAGTTGATCTAATTCCTGAGACTACCCATAGTGTGAAGTTGGATACCAAGATTCCTGATTTTTCAAAAATCTCTCCGGTTAAACCTTACACAAAAGATGATTTTGATAAATTCATGGAGGGAGAATATGCTTTTGATTCTGAAACTGAGAAAAAGATTGAATCTACCAAAATCAAAGTTGAATCAAAAGAGGAATCTCCAAAATTGTTTTCCAAAGATCCAACTTCATATTATTCAAAGAAACGAGTTATTCCAAAACTTGTCAAGACTGAACCAAAGACTGTCACAAAACCAATAATCAATAAGTTAAAAACAAAGTGTCTTACCCCGGAAAAGCATGTCAAAACTAAACAAGTTGAGACCATTCCCAAAATCAAATACAACAAAGTGAACCTTCTGGAAATCAATTCAAATGTTTCTTCTTCTAACTCTCAATCTAGTTCATTACCTAAAGTGTCTAAATCTAGCTCAGTTTTGCTAACTAGGGATGCTTCAAATGGTGCAACTAGGTATAGGGATAGATATGGCTGGTTTTCTCATGATAAACCTAAGAAACAAGAAGTTTCCGCACCTCCAAAAGAGTCTAAAAAGATTAAAGTGCTTTAAAACTCTCGTTCTAATCTTCTTAGTGTCAATTCGACAGGTGGAAAGAGCTTAATTAGTGAGACTAAATGGGTAGCTAAGTCATTAGTACCTAAGTTCACTAATGTTGATAAAAAGAAGAAAAGGCGAAGGAGAAAAGCTGGTAGTAAGGAGAAGCATATTTCTGTTGAGTCAAATAATTTATCTTTTAAGTCCTCTGTGTTAAACAATGTTAATGGTGCCAAGGCTACGCCTTGTGATGTTGTAAACAATGTTAATTCTTGTTCTCATATGCATGGTTTTAATAGTGGTAGACATGTTACTTTTGCTTCATGTGTTAATGTTCGTTAGTTTAATCCAAATGTGCTTGTTGATAATGTGCTTGTTAATGCCTATGTTGATTCTAAAGCATGTTTGTATGCGTATCCTAAGTTATATACCCTGCCTGTTTTAACTAACCACAAAGGACCCGTCTTCAAGTGGGTACCTAAAGTCGGTTAATTCTATTTGATTGCAGGAAATAACCATCTGTGTTTGGATACTCGATTCCGGGTGTTCAAAACACATGACTGGCAATAAAGCATTGCTCAAGAACTTTATCGAACGATTCATGGGAAATGTTCGATTTGGTAACAACAATTTCGCTCCTATCTTAGGCTATAGTGATACTAACCGCAATGGAATTGTCATTAAGAAAGTTCACTATGTTGAAGGATTAAGTCATAACTTGTTCAGTGTTGGACAATTCTGTGACAACAATCTTCAAGTTCTTTTTCGACAATCTCTTTGCAAAGTTCAAACTCTAGATGGAGTTCACATTTTGTGTGGCGACCTCGATGATAATCTTTTTACCGTTAATCTCGATGATAACCAACTAACCGATAATATTTCTCTCATTTCGAAAGCTACATCAAAGAATTCTTGGTTGTGGCATAGAAGGCTTTCTCACCTAAATTTTCCTACCATCAATACTTTGGTCAACAAGCATCTTGTTGAAGGCTTGCCAGACTATAAGTATGAAAGTGAGCATGTGTGTCCTTCTTGTGCTGTTGGGAAGATTAAACGAGCTTCTCATAAACCTAAGAAATCTCCAAATTCATTAGCACCTCTTCATTTGCTTCACATGGATCTTTGTGGGCCGATGAAAGTACAAAGCCGAAATGGGAAGAGATACATCTTGGTTATTGTTGATGATTATTCAAGATATACTTGGGTCAAGTTTCTTGCCTCCAAAGATGAAACAACTCAAATTCTGATCAATTTCATCACTTCTACTCAAGTAAATCTTCAACTTCCAGTTCGTTACATCCGTTCGGATGACGGAACTGAGTTAAAAAATGCCGTGTTTGATGAATTTTGTAAATCACAAGGCATTACTCACCAATTCTCTGCGGTTCATACCCCACAACAAAACGGTGTCGTTGAAAGGAGAAATCGAACACTTGTGGAAGCTGCAAGAACCATGCTTGCTTATTCTAAGTTACCTTCCAACATGTGGGCTGAAGCTGTTGACACTGCTTGTCACACTCAGAATTGGTCCATTGTTAATCAGCGTTTTGAGAAGACTCCTTATGAGGTTGTTAACAAACAGAAACCCAACATCAACTATTTTCATATCTTTGGGTGTGTTTGTTATACTCTTAATGATCGGGAAAATCTTGGAAAGTTCGAGAAGAAAGGTGATGAAGGTTACTTTGTTGGTTATTCCAAGACATCGATTGCCTACCGAATCTACAATCGCCGAACAAATACGATTCAAGAAACAATGAATGTTTGGTTTGATGAGATGTCGGGCATGATCTTTGAGCAAGAAAGTTTGCTACCAACATGTAATGATCCAAGTGATGAGTTAGATATTCTTTTTGAAGAATTCTACAATTCTACAATTCTAAACCGATTCATGATGAAGAACCTCAAGTCATCGTTGAACCAGTTTCGAACCATGAACCAGTTCTTGACAACAATCATGAATCATCATCAAGTTCTTCTGAACAAAATGCTACTTCTTCAAGTAGTAGTTCTTCATCCTCTTCTAATGATTCTTCTTCTCAATCCTCTCCTGATAATTCTTCTCCAGTGAATGTTCAAAAACAACCTACCCAATATACCTAGACTACCAATCCGATGAACACTCCAAATGTATATGTGCCTCTTGATTTCGATCATCCATCTTACGAGGAAGCTATTATACCAAACTATGATTCCATATCTCAGCAAAACTCTGGTTTTAATGATGATGATGTTGATGTCAATGAACAAGATTCTCTTCCTCATGATTGCAAATGGTCACGTATGCGAAAGGATCATCCTACAGATCAAATTATTGGAGATCCACAAGCCGGAGTAACTACTCGTACTTCAGTGAATGAGTGTCTTGTTGATATTTCTCTTAGCAACATTGAACCCAAAACTGTTTTTGAAGCTCTTCAAGATCCAGAATGGGTTAAAGCCATGCAAGACGAACTCGCTCAGATTGAAAGACTGAAAGTATGGAGATTAGTTCTAAATCCAAGAAAAGATGAACCTATTGGCACAAAGTGGATTTTCAAGAACAAGAAGGATGAGAATGGAGTGGTAGTAAGGAACAAGGCTCGATTAGTTGCAAAGGGTTATTGCCAGCAACCTGGTGTTGATTTCGACGAAATTTTTGCTCCAATTGCAAGAATGGAAGCCATTCGGATCTTCTTAGCCTATGCTGCATTCAGAAACTTTACAGTGTTTCAAATGGATGTGAAGACAACTTTCTTGAATGGTGACCTCAAAGAAAAAGTTTTCGGCAAAATGTTTGACTGGTTGACCCAAAGATAATGTCATCAACATATATTTGGACAAGAAGAACATGCTTACCTTGTTTGCGAATGAACAGGGTAGGGTCAATTGTGCCTTTGGTAAAGCCACTTCTAATCAAGAAAGTAGATAAGGAATCATACCATGCTCGGGGTGCTTGCTTAAGACCGTAGAGAGCCTTGTCTAACCTGTAGACATGGTTTGGTCTTTTGGGAAGGTTTTGTTGATCCCAAAAGACCAAACCATGTCTACAGGTTAGACAAGGCTCTCTACGGTCTTAAGCAAGCACCCCGAGCATGGTATGATTCCTTATCTACTTTCTTGATTAGAAGTGGCTTTACCAAAGGCACAATTGACCCTACCCTGTTCATTCGCAAACAAGGTAAGCATGTTCTTCTTGTCCAAATATATGTTGATGACATTATCTTTGGGTCAACCAGTCAAACATTTTGCCGAAATTTTTCATCTCTAATGGTTAATCATTTTGAAATGAGCATGATTGGGGAAATGAACTTCTTTTTGGGTCTTCAAATCAAACAACTACCAAATGGTATTTTCATATCACAAGGTAAGTATATTCATGACATGTTGAAAAAGTTTGATATGACTACTTGTTCTTCAATTTCAACTCCAATGGCTGCTCGTACAAATATTAATGCTGATAAAAATGGAAAACCATTTGATCAAAAGAGATATAGAAGTATGATTGGTTCATTGTTGTATCTTACAACATCTCGCCCAGATATAATGTTTGCAACATGTATGTGTGCTAGGTATCAAGCTGTTCCAACTGATTTACATTTTCAAGCTGTGAAACGAATATTTCGTTATCTGAAGGGTACACCCAACTTAGGTCTCTGGTATCCAAGGGATACTGGATTCAATTTAACTGCCTATTCAGATGCAGATCATGCAGGTTGTAAGCTTGATCGCAAGAGCACTTCCGGTACTTTACAATTTTTAGGTGATAAAATTGTGAGTTGGTCTTCCAAGAAACAAAACTGTGTGTCACTATCAATAGCTGAAGCTGAATATGTGGCTGCGGCTAGTTGTTGTGCTCAAGTGTTATGGATGAAGACTCAGCTTACTGATTATGGTCTGAAATATGATCATATTCCCATCTATTGTGACTCTCAAAGTGGCATTGCTATTGCAGTCAACTCAGTAAACCACTCTCGATCAAAGCATATAGATGTGAGATATCATTTTCTCAAAGATCATATTGAGAAAGGTGACATCGAACTCTATTTTGTGGGAACTGACTACCAACTTTCAGATTTATTCACTAAACCATTGGATGAGAAAAGGTTTAACTTTCTTATCTCTAAGCTTGGCATGTTAAATCTTGAACCTTAACTTATTTTGTTCTTGATACATTCTTGAAAAACTAATACAAAATTTGAAATGACAAAAATCAAATACAAAAATATAAAATTTTGAAAAATAACAAAAAGATTTTCTTTATTTTTTTTTCCCTTTATTAAAGTGGCTTACATATACTCTGTATGTAACCCGGGCTTTATGGTATTATTTATATTTTAATGGTTTACATATAGTCTGTATGTAACCCGTGCTTAAACAATTTATTTATTTCAAAATGACTTATACATACTCTGTGTATAACCCGTTCTTAAAAAGTTTTATTTATTTTCAAAAGAATTATTTTTCTTATCAAAAGATTTTGTTACTCTCAATTGTTGATATGAGAAGTGACGGATTGAACGCCTTTGTGTACTCCCTAGTAGTCTTACTATGAACATTGTTGTTGACGCAAAACTTTGTGTTTCTTAAAATCTTGTTCACTTTTAGACTCTCAAATTTTTTTTCCATGTATATATCACAACAAAGATTTTACTCTATTTGACTTCACAAAAACCAATTTTTGCTCTACCTTTCTATGAAAAACTTTTAAGATCTACCTTTGTATAGATTAAGGGGCAGTTTTTGATTTCAAAACTTCAAATGTGTTTTCAAATCATTCTCTTACACACATTTGATGATTTTCAAATGACTCTCATCAATTGAAGTTCGGTGTTTAGTTTGCACTTGAGAGATTCATTCACTCCATGAACTTCATCATCACCGATAAGTTCTAACCCCGGAGTATTCAGTTCCTTCTTTAGATTGTAAGGGTATTTTGAGAGATGATGATTTCGTGCAAATAGGATGGAGGGAGTAAAGTCGAAAAGTGAGAGGTTATGGTGATATATTGTGAGAAAAGGGTTAAAAGAAATGAAACCCTTCCCTAAATTTCTCAAAGTCGCTGGGTAAAACACATTTATATCGGATATCATTTGTTGATATCTTGATTAAGACTTCATGGACCCAATGAAGCGATGCACATCTTTACCTAACCACTCAAGTGTTTCTTAACAAATACTTGTTTCATTTCTCACGGAGATTTTCGCATTTTTATTGACTCTTCATTTGGAAGATGTTGATATTGAATAAGGGCGACACTCTGCTCCGGTCCCCAACTTCATTTCATCACGTTGTGTCTAGAGCTATCTTCCTTGACCTTTAATTTGATCCTTATTCATTTTCTTAAGACACATTTGAGTCATATCTTTGTGATATTATTGCATATCTATGTGATATAGCCGGAACATTTGTAGTGATATCTTAATTGATATTCCACTATGATCAAATGGAAATCCTACCAATGCTAATATCTTTTCCAACATTGAACTTAGGTCTCATAATTACATTTATGTGATTATTAAGTGAACGAGAAGTCTATCAGTGACCTCGGATGTTTCATAAAAGTATTTAAGGATAATAGATTGTGGTTATCGAACGCCTTAGGTGACACTGACCATGATTTCTATTCTTTGAAGCAATCTCGTAGTTGAAAAACTACAAGACCGAACTATGTTAGAAAATTTGCTTTGTGCATATTTCAATGATACATAGGAAATCCGAAAAATGTCATACATTTCTATCGGTCATTTCATTAATCTTTTTGATTTTTGAACATGTTAACGGATCATCCTTATCCAGTTTTTCATTTTTCATCCCACAAACACAAAAACCACCAACACCATACTACAACGTTTGCACGAACAACTTCAACCTTACATTTTGATTTGTACCCTTAGGATTCTTTGGGTTGGGACTATTGAAATGGGTTGATGTGTTGTCGTTTGATATTTCTTCATGCAAATCTTGATTTGTACCCTTTCATTTTTGATGTGTTGTCGTTTGATATTTCATCAATCAATGTTTGCATAATGACATTGGTTCCCAACTTTGTCATTATGAGGGGGAGAAATAGATTATGATTGATTGAGAAAGAAAATCTCTGAGTTTGATTTGTGCAAACATGGAGTTAGTAAGAAGGTTGTAGTGAGTGTACGGAAGTTACGGATAAAAGATAAGAGAAAATATTTAGTGTATGGGATTGATGGGAAAACTTGCACTTAATGGATTTTCAGTCAATTGAGCTCAGATTTTCAAATTTGAGTTGTTCATTTTCAAAACTTGAGTTGTTGACCTGAAAAAAGATAATTACAAAGATAAGGATATGATGTCCAAAAATGTTTCAAAATTCTTACACTCATGAATTAAGGGGGAGCATGATTTTTCATAAGAGATTTATTCAAGTTTTGCTCAAAAGTTTACTCTCCAAGGTGTTTAAGTCAAAATAACAAAGATCAAAGCTACAAAAGTTGAAAGATTGATTGGAAGATTCAAGACAAAGAAGTAAAACTTCAAACGAGTCTTCATCAACACATTTCATTCATGATCTTCAAAGTCATATGATAATACTTGGTCTAGAAGCTCCAAAGCATACATCAAGGAGGAGAGTACAAGTTTTTGATACTTCATATTGATACTTCATTTCAAGAAAACAAATTTTCATTCGAGAATCGAAGATTGAAGAACCAAAGCCAAGTTTATACCTTCCACACTTCAAAAGACAACTTTGATTCATGGTTCATCAATTTTTCAAAGATTCTAGACTCATTCATTTTATTCTCTGTTCAAAAAGAACATTGAGAATTTCATCATGTTTTAACTTCAAGAAGTCCAAGACCAAGATTGATTCAAGTTCTCCAAAGACGATGAGAAAGCTTTGAAGACTTGTTTCATCACACCAATTGTTTTCACCATCGGGCTCATCAACTTAATTCCTACAAGACAAAATAACACGTACTTCATTCATTACAATATATCACTAAGGGGGAGAATGTTAGAAATCCAAAAATAGTGATAAATTGTAATTTAAATTAGTGGACTTAGTTGTTGTTAAGACATGGTGAAATGATTTCTAAGGTTGAGGGACTAGGAGTGTTAATTAGCTTAATTGTAGATTTAGACTATAAATACCCTCAACTCCTTAGAAATCATAAGCCTTTGATTCATTTTTACATACATTTAATTCAGATCGTTCCAATCTCTCTCTCTAGAAATCACACACACACTAAACACACCAAGAACACACACACTTGATCCGCCATTGTTGAGATCAAATCCAGAGAAGAAATCTTGTTATAACAGAATTAAATTGAACGAATGTGTTTTACCCGTTTTAAGGACAGACACATAATTAGTTTTGCTGAAAAATCAACATTGCGCCCCTGAATTCAAAAATTCATATCTAGAGTTCTACTTCGTATTTTTAACCCATTCCAGTGGCAAAATTTACTTAACACAATAACTTACATTTTCTTTTTCGGACTCAACAAGTGAAAATTCTGTCACAACTGCGTTTTACTTGTCACAAAATCAGGGACAGAATCTGTCCAAAATTATGTCTCACTAACACTCTTCAAAACCTTCATGCAACCCAACTAAAAACCCTAAATTTGATTAAATTACAATAACTCTAACTTGTATTATAGCAATTAACTCAATATAAAGAAACTCCCAATTTTTCCCAATTTATTTAATAGTAAGAACCCTAATTTCTAAAAGAAAGCAAAATTAGGTTAAAGGGAAATCATTACCTCAAGGATTCAAAAATAAAGTCAAGGATTCAAAAATAAAGTCAAGGATTAAAATCAACAATTCTTCTTTTCCCTTTTTTGCTCTTAAAATTCAGACCACACATCGTACATACAAACCCTTAATTTGAATTTGTAAGATAATGGAAAATTATTATTATTAGTCTTGCTAAATGATTCTTGTTAGATTGAATTTTGTTTAGGAAAAGGATCAAGAGAAGAAGATTATAAAAGGTAGAAGAAGAAAGTAGAAGATGTAATGGAAAATGACTAAAGAAAAAGGGGTGGGAGTCTGGCACCTTCCTGAGATGCCACGACCCATACAACAATTGTGGGTAAAATACCCGCCATTCCCTAAAGTTCCAACTAAATTAACCTCATAACTCAAAATAAAAAACTAGGAAACTATTTTAATGTCAAAACTATAATAAAGGTTAATTTTCATTGGTCTAAAAATATTTGGATGTTACAACATATTATTAATTCAAATCATAATAAAAAGTTTTGGTCAAATATAATACACACCTAGTATCCATATTATTAATTTAACGGTGCTTTTGGTCAACCATATACAAAAATACAAGTTTGTCGGTGATACAAATCAATAAAAATAGTAAATTGGTCAACCATGTACAAAAGAAAATGTATATTTAACATGTATGCTACCACATCATGTCTAGCTAAGTTGCCACGTCAGCTCAATAATTATCATTTAACTGACTATAGCAGGTCATTTTGGTCAACCATGTACAAAATTTACACGTTTGTGGGTGATACACAACAATATTCTAGTTTTTTGGTCAACTATGTATGAAAGGAAAAGTACATTGGTCTTCCAGTAATTAATCCCTAATTATTTTCGTTTTCAAATTAAATACACTTTGCTACTTGCATTATAGACCGACTGATGTTGTATGTCTTTTAAGTATCTTCTTCGCACTTTCTTTTTCTTATAAAAGTTTTTTATTTAACGATAAATATGAGTTGTTATTAGTTGAATTTTTTTTCAAAATACTAGTAATTAAATGTTAATGTCATGACTTAGTTCTGAAATTCATAGAGGCAAAGTCTTTCCTTTTATTGAACATTATACCAAAAACTCATTGATTCATGGAAATTTTGGAATAAAAGTTATAATTATATAATTAAAATAGTTAGCATTTGTTTTCCTTCATCATTGACCACTCTCTTACTTGATTTCAGGTTTCTGAATAGTTATAAAGGGTTTCCAAAAGTCTGAACCATATTAATTAAACATTTTGAAGTAATCAGGTAGAAAGATGAAAAATGGTTATGGAGATACCATAGTTATGTCAAATATATCCAAATACTCAATCAGTTTTACATGTTTTTTAAACTTATCACGTATCCACTATCCCCTTGTCGATTATACTCTTCTAGTAGTTACTAGGCAAAAACAAGCTCAAAATAGACTGTGTAGTTATTGAAGTGCTAAATACGCTCATAAATTTATTTTTTTCTCAAATTTATTCATAAAAACCATCTCTAGTTATGGTTGGTGGTTAAACGTAGAAAACTTTTTCCAAACAGCATTTAAAACGTAGTGGAAAATATCACTTAAAAACTGTCACATTCGTAACCGGATGGTACCTTTCATAAAATGGTGTTACTAATGTGCATCATCAAAACAATATAAATGAAATCCAAGTCTTAGCACCAACATAAATTCCATTCATTATTACATGTATCATAAACGTAAATTATGTAGCCGAAACATAGGCTACGGGAAGTCGAAGCATTCAACAATCTATGCTAGTCTTCTTTATTGCATCTACCCATCTCACGAGCTAAATCTTTCTCTAGCTCAAACCTGTTTATCCTGAAGGATACAACATTTTTATAAAAGCAAGTGTTAGTTAATACACATTTTATAAAATGTTATTCATTTTACTATCATAAGACTTCATCATGTTATACTTATCATAACATGACCACATTACATATTATCCACAAATATCATAAGATTAACATACACTTCCCTTTTTTCCCATTCCATTCCATCACATTACATATCTAATCAACATATACATACAACTTTAATCAACGTGCCACATCTTACTTATCTCACATAAACATATCACACATATATGTGTAGCACATGAAGAGTATTTACTCCTAATTGTGCCTATCAATGATCATATCACACATATCAACATAACATACTTGAATCTCACGTCACATACCCATATGAACAACTTAATCAACTTGGTCAACTTATCAACATATCAACTTGGTCAACTTTTAATCAACATTTAAGCATTCCGACATTCCCATAACATTAATGGTTAGTCACTCCACCTGGAAATACTAGGTCAACGTAACTATGTCACAAGGAATCACTCAAGAGATCGCTTATAGTATCCCGTCATGCTTTTAACATTGGTGGTTAGTTTCTCCACCCGGAAACACTAGATCAACATAACTATGCCGCAAGGAGCCACTCAAGCTTAACCAACTTATGCTCGAGACTTCTTATCTTTATTAGATTAGACTACACTTTAACCTAAACCAATCACTTATAAACATCTTTACTTCACTTTAACTTTAGGTATATTCATTACCTAATTAGTTTCACATCCACTTCAACGTTTAATCTTTCTATCGTGCGCAACTTCGTAGCATTTCTTACGTGTATCTAGTGAACTAGACATTTCATACTTAAGTGCACATATAAGCCATCACATATCAACATTAAAGCATATCAACAACTTTATCAACATTACATCACATGTATGTCCCTCGGGTCTTATTCTCCTATCAAACCGAGATTGACTTAAAGGATATGTCAAGGTGCGGAATCCCTCGAGAAAACCCACGGTTTTTATATCTACCTTTTATGATATATATATATCTTTTACGTGAATATATCTACCCGTATTTGGTTAATATAGTGTGGCGACTTTCTGAATGAACTTACCAACCAACCTGGTAATCTAAGTCTACAAGCCAACCAAACCGGGTGTGTGTTTTGCGGTTCGTGCATGAGTCGGGTACCACCCAAAAAGATCAACTATGTTTGTTTCTTAGTTTCTCTCTCTAGGTTTTGCTTGTTTGTCTCTCTACACTCTTGTTCTGAACACACAAATACACACCCACTATTTATAGGCAAGGGTCAGGAACACTCAAAACCATGTGGGTTTGAGTGTTTCTATGTCTGGCCCATAAAGCCCAAAAGGGTTTGGCATGTTTGTGTGTTTCCCTGAATACACAAACTGTTTGAGAGTTCTTCTGAACAAGCAAGCATTTGCTTGTTCCCAAGAAACTCTCAAACTGTTTAAGAGTTCTTCTGAACAAGCAAACTCATGCTTGTTCCCAAGAAACTCTCAACCCATTTGAGTATTCTTTTGAAAAAGCAAACCTTTTCTTGTTCCCAAGAACTCTCAAACCATTTGAGTGTTCTTCTTAACAAGAAAACTTTTTCTTGTTCCCAAGAACTCTCAAATGACACTTAGGAATATTTGACTTAATGTTTCTCCTCCAATGTTTCTACTGCTCTAAATACGCAGAAGCAACATTAGCTCGGACAATGTTTTAACTATTGTAAATACGCAGAAATGATGAGCGTCCATTTTGTGATAAAAACACATAATGAAAGGCTTCATTTCAATGTTTAAATGAGTTATTATTCCAGAACTATTGGTACTTAATGAATCGTATGATTATGCAAGTTCACGGAAGATGCGAGAGAGGGTAAATGACATTAAGTAACTCAAGAAGGAAGCCTATGAAGTTACAAGACACAAGGAAGTGATTCAGGAGCCAAACGAAGACGCAAAATCTAACATCCCAAACTTTTTATTAAACGGTTGACTTGAGTCGTTAAGTCAACAATACGTATCTGTTAAGCCTTTAAATGATTTAATAAATATATGTGTTTAATGTGTTATACGTGTAAAGCTTTAGTGCCTTAATGATTGATGTGTTAAATTGTTTAAGATATGTTTTATATGCCTTTTGACGTGCTTGAAGTGTTTAATGGGTTGTAAGTATTCCCGTCTTCTAACCTATCATTAGACTCATAATACAGAGATTATACTCTTCCTTTGAAGCCCTAGTTGTCCCCTTGGTTCCATAGCATTCTATTGTTCGATTTCATCGTTATACGGTTGATTTGAAGAGGTTTTGATCCATAGTTTGCATCCTTCTTGTAACCTACAGGTATTTGAGGTATTATTACATTGATTTCATGTCCTTTCAATCTCTTGATTCGTTTCATAACTGATCTAGGTCTTTAGAGGGCTGATTAGAGTCAAAATCATGAGTTTTAATCGATTCGGTAACCTAAAACGTTTGTTATTGTGATGCAAATCAAGAAAGGATTAATCAATGATTTCATTGCATCATTATGGTCTTAAAATGGTGAATTTTGAGGTGCAAAAGTCGTTCATAAGGCATGTGGGTTGTTTGGGGTGTGTTTGGTTAAGTTTTGGAGGTTAAACAATGAGTTTTGTGCAGAATCGGGACTAGCTGCGGCGCAACCAAAAAACAGTGACACTTAGCTGCGTCGCAACTTGGTAGTTGCGATAGAATAGCGACAAAATTTTCAAATGGCCATAACTTTTGAACCGTAACTCCAGTTTTGACAAATAAGCTATCCAAGAAATCGTGAGAGAGTCTACTTTCTAATGGTAATGCTCTTAAAAGATGATGATGATGTCAAGTTTCCAAAAAGGTTAATTTAGTGAGTGAATGTAGAGTTTCGTCGAGTTATGTAAGCCCTTAAATATTAGATGAACCTCCGATGCATCAAGCATTGTCATGAGTCATGTTTATAGTTTTTTTAGACTTGATTCAGGACCATAAGTAAGTAGGTACTTGTTAACTCATTATGTTGCCTATTGATTATAGGTAGTCGGGGATACTTGCAAAGCTCGGTAACTTACGTTATCATTTCTTGTACGCTTCTACGAGGTAAGATACATGACTTTTCTTACGTTGTAGGCACAACAAAATGTGGTTTTCTATAAGTAACCTCTTAATCAGATCTTATATGTGTTGGGTTTTCCGGGTTGTGCGGGAGGTTATGTGGGAATATATGCATGTTGAAATGATGACGTTTAAAGTAGAAGTATATATATGTGCATATGAAGTATGATGCTTATAATGACGTTGCTATGAAATGTTTAAGATATGTGTTGTTGATAATGTCGTTGATATGCCTTGATGTTGATATGTGATGGCTTATATGTGGGACTTAAGTATGATAAGTCTAGTTCACTAGATACACATGGGAATTGTTATGAGTTGTGCATATTAGTTGGATTAAATGCAAAAGTAGACGTAGGACTAATTAGGTAACGATTGTGCCTAATGTTAAAGTAAAATGTGAGATGTGGGAAACCGTTCTAGCCTTAGTGTTAGTGAGTAAAAAGTAAGAAAGATATAAATACGTGGGAAATGCTATAGCTAAATATGTGAGATTGACGTGGGAAGTGTTAAGCTTAACCCGTGCTAGTTTATGCCAAACTAGTGCGTATGTGGTCGCTTGAGTAGCTCCTTGCGGCATAGTTACGTGGGACTAATTTTTTCGGGTGGAGTGACTAACCACCAATGTTAAAAGCATAATGGGATACTATGGTAATGGCATTGCCTTTCCTAAAAGTTAAGACATGGGAAATCGTGCTAGTTGTAAAGCTAGTGCGTAATATGTAAGATGTAAGAATAAGTTGATTTAGATAATTACAAGAATATGTGAGAAAGATGTACATGTAATCTCAGTCTTGGGATTGCAATATGACGTGAGATTAAGTAAGATATGTAAGACGTATGATTTAACGATGGATAGGCACAATTAGGAGTAAATACTCTACATGTGCTATACGTATATATGTGAATTGTTTATGTGAGATATGTAAGACCTGACATGTTGATTAAGTTGTATATTTATGATGATATGATATGATGTGTTGGGATGTGGGAATAAGTAAAGATGGGATTATCTATGATTGTTGTGGATGATACGTAATGGGATTATCTATGATTATGTTTTATGAAAGGAAAATGAAGAACGTTTTATAAATGTGTGTATCTTGCTTAGCTAGTTTATTAGCTAACTCTTGCTTTTATGAAATTGTTGTGTCCTCCAGGATAAGCAGGTTTGAGCTAGGAAAGAATTAGCTCGGTGAGATGGGTAGATGCAATAAAGAAGACTAGCATAATTTGTTGAATGCTTAGACTTCCTCTTTTAGCCTTATGTCTTGGCTACTTTAATTTACGATTCATGAACATGTAATCATGACGGCATTTATGTTGGTGCCATAACTTGAATTTCATTTATATTGTTTTGTTGATGCATGTTAGTAACACCATTTTATAAAGGTACCCTCCGGTCACGGATGGAGCAGTTTTAAAGTGATACTTTTCCACTACTTTTTAAACGCCGTTTGGAAAAGTTTTTGAAATCCAGGTTTTTAAAATGACAGGTGTTACAAGTTGGTATCAGAGAAATGGTTTAAGTGAACCTAAATTCGACCAAGACCTTAGGATTTTGGACTTAAACCGTATGAGAAATGATAGGCTTAAGTAGTAATGCTTTAGCTTTATGATGAAATGCCTTTAGGACGGGTTGGGATGAGTGTGAGAGTAGGACTAAGGCATAATATGTTTTTGTGGTTGTTATGAAAGATTATGTCGGTTTGCCTTATTCCTTCACTTTTCTCACTTCCTCCGTCAATAAATGTACTTGTCGCTACGATAGATGATCACCTAAGGTAATGTGTGAATTCCCCGGTAAGAATTAGATAAGTATGTACAATTGATTTATGCGTGATGTGTGGTCAAAGAAATTTCCCATACGCCTTAGTATGTTATATATGACAAGAGGTGGGTTTGAAGCTAAAGTGTCATGTGAAATGGAATTCGCTAAATTGACTCCAACCCATTGGGTTAGATACAAGGACCATAAAGAAAAAGAGGTTTGAAATGTCGTGTATGTGAGGAAAGTTGAAGTGGTTCAAGTTAAGAAAGTGTTTGTAAAAGTTGACGAAACAGAGTACGAGTTTAAAAGGAAGAACAAGGAAGTTCAAGATTGGAGTAAGAGGTTCAAGGTTGATACAATGTTGAATGGTCGATGTTTTGGTTGCTGCATATGTTGATGGTATTCCGGCTAGTTATCGAGGTAAATGTAGGCAGCATACTACTCTTGCGGGTGCTATCAAGGAATCAAAGAAGTTGGATGATGATTATAAGTCCGAAAAGACAAATGTGAAAACGGTGAATGACAAGAAGGTTGTATTTAAGAGAAGGTTAGATGAGTCATTAGATTCGGAAAGAAGTTTATGAATGTTTCGACTTATGAGGGCAAGGATCCTGGAAAAGCTAGTTGGTAGAGTTTGTCACAATGGACCATGTTCGGAGAAAATTAGAAGATGTGATAGGTGTGGCAAGCAGGGACATGTTACTTCTGGTTGCAAAGATAATATTTGATGTTACAAGTGTGGTGGGACAAGACATATAATTGATGTTTGTCCTCAATGGAAATATGATGCGAAGAAGGATGATACTCAAAAAGCCGAGGTTCGTGCATATCAAATGACTACTGTGGAAGATGAGCGTGATGATGGGGTACCTAACAAAGTAGTTTTTAGTGGTTTAACTAATTATGTGTGTGTTTATATGTGTATGTGAAATGTGTGTTTAATATGTGTTTGTAGTTAGTATACTATTGTCATGATGGTTTGTGAAGGAAATATTGGACATTATGATATGTGAATATAGTTAAAGGTACACGTGTGAAGAATGATATAGTTAGAATTATGGTCCGGAACATAATTGTAAATATATCATGATACGGGCGTGTTCGTTTGACGGTATTCATATTGACTAATGAAAGACATGAAATGAAAGGTGATAAGGGAAGAAATTGGTGGAAATGTGGTGAAATGTTCACTTATACGTGTGTGGGAAGTAGTGAGAAGAGAAATGGAGGTGTTGATATCGTAAGATGATTCTGA
The DNA here is from genome assembly GCF_010389155.1 of Erigeron canadensis. Lineage (NCBI taxonomy): Eukaryota > Viridiplantae > Streptophyta > Magnoliopsida > Asterales > Asteraceae > Erigeron > Erigeron canadensis. The sequence goes on from NC_057764.1 coordinate 9,867,604, forward strand.
GGGCAGAATCCTTTTAAAGAGGGAAGAATTGTAACATCTCGAACTTTTTATTAAACGGTTGACTTGAGTCGTTAAGTCAACAATACGTATCTGTTAAGCCTTTAAATGATTTAATGACTATATGTGTTTAATGTGTTATACATGTAAAGCTTTAGTGCCTTAATGATTGATGTGTTAAATTCTTTAAGATATGTTTTATATGCCTTTTGATGTGCTTGAAGTGTTTAATGGGTTGTAAGTATTCCCCATAAGTGTTTTGAGCTAAAAATGAGTCGTTTGGAAGCTTAGGGACTAGTTTTGACTTAGGGTTAAACTCAAAAACGGGTTAAGGGTTTTGTAACCTATCATTAGACTCATAATACATAGATTATACTCTTCCTTTGAAGCCCTAGTTGTCCCCTTGGTTCCATAGCATTCTATTGTTCGATTTCATCGTTATACGGTTGATTTGAAGAGGTTTTGATCCATAGTTTGCATCCTTCTTGTAACCTACAGGTATTTGAGGTATTATTACATTGATTTCATGTCCTTTCAATCTCTTGATTCGTTTCATAACTGATCTAGGTCTTTAGAGGGTTGATTGGAGTCAAAATCATGAGTTTTAATCGATTCGGTAACCTAAAACGTTTGTTATTGTGATGCAAATCAAGAAAGGATTAATCAATGATTTCATTGCATCATTATGGTCTTAAAATGGTGAATTTTGAGGTGCAAAAGTCATTCATAAGGCATGTGGTTGTTTGGGGTGTGTTTGGTTAAGTTTTGGAGGTTAAACAATGAGTTTTGTGCAGAATCGGGACTAGCTGCGACGCAACAAAAAAACAGTGACACTTAGCTGCGTCGCAACTTGGTAGTTGTAACAGAATTTTCAAATGGCCGTAACTTTTGAACCGTAACTCCGTTTTTGACAAATAAGCTATCCACGAAATCGTGAAAGAGTCTACTTTCTAATGGTAATGCTTTTAGAAGATGATGATGATGTCAAGTTTCCAGATAGGTTAATTTAGTGAGTGAATGTCGAGTTTCGTCGAGTTATGTAAGCCGTTAAGTATTAGCTGAACTTCCGATGCATCAAGCATTCTCATGATTCATGTTTATAGTTTTTTTAGACATGATTCATGACCATAAGTAATTAGGTACTTGTTAGCTCATTATGTTGCCTAATGATTATAGGTAGTCGGTGATACTTGCAAAGCTCGGTAACTTACGTTATCATTTCTTATACGCTTCTACGCGGTAAGATACATGACTTTTATCACGCTGGAGGCACAACAAAATGTGGTTTTCTATAAGTAACCTCTTAATCGGATTATCTTATATGTGTTGGGTTTTTCGGGTTATGTGGGAATATATGCATGTTGAATTGATTTATGTTGATATGATAACGTTTAAAGTAGAAGTATATATACGTGCATATGAAGTATGATGCTTATAATGATGTTTCTATGATATGTTTAAGATATGTGTTGTTGATAATGTTTGATATTCCTTGATGGTGATATGTGATGGCTTATATGTGGCACTTAAGTATGATAAGTCTAGTTCACTAGATACACGTGGGAATTGTTAAGAGTTGTGCACGTTAGTGGGATTAAATGTAAAAATAGACGTGAGACTAATTAGGTAACGATTCTGCCTAATATTAAAGTAAAATGGGAGATTTGGGAAACCGTTCTAGCCTTAGTTAGTGCATAAAAAGTAAGAAAGATATAAATACGTGGGAAATGCTATATCTAAATATGTGAGATTGACGTGGGAAGCGTTAAGCTTAACCCGTGCTAGTTTATGCCAAGCTAGTGCGTATGTGGTCGCTTGAGTGGCTCCTTGCGACATAGTTACGTGAGATAGTATTCTGGGTGGAGTGACTAACCACCAATGTTAAAAGCATAACGGGATACTATGGAAATGGCATTGCCTTTCCTAAAAGTTTAGAGGTGGGAAATCGTGCTAGTTGTAAAGTTAGTGCGTAATATGTAAGATGTAAAAATAAGTTAATTTAGGTAATTACAAGAATATGTGAGAAAGATGTACATGTAAATCAAAGACGTGGGATTGCAATATGACGTGAGATTAAGTAAGATATGTAAGACGTATGATTTAATGATGGATAGACACAATTAGGAGTAAATACTCTACATGTGCTATACGTATATATGTGATATGTTTATGTGAGATATGTAAGGCCTGACATGTTGATTAAGTTGTATATTTATGTTGATATGATATGATGTGTTGGGATGTGGGAATAAGTAAAGATGGGATTATCTATGATTGTTGTGGATGATACGTAATGTGATTATGTTTTGAGAAGTAAAATATGACGATGTTTTATGAAAGTAAAATGAAGAACGTTTTATAAATGTATGTATCTTACTTAGCTAATTTATTAGCTAACACTTGCTGTGAAGTCCCTCACTGATGGTTTAACCGACGAGTGTAAAATACAACAAGTCAAGTATGCAATAGATGAGGACTAGTATTTACATAAATATAAATGCATGAATATAAATAAGTAAATACAAGACTTAAGCAATAAATAAATAAGTTAAATAAAGGTGGAACACGAAAGTAATTTTCAATGTGTATTTTATTTATTGATGTATAAACAAAATACAAGGTTGTTGCGGAACATAGATAATACCAAAGTAAGTATTTAAACAACCTTATGAATTACAAGTGATCTATACTTGCTAAAAAATCTCCTTGATCAAAATACTTAAAGTTGTGAAGTATAACTGTTTAGATCATGAGTATTTAGGCAAGTTCACCAAATTGAAAAAGTAATTTGAACGAGGGAAATGACTTGGTATTTATAGGCAAAATAATCTCTACAGTGATTATTTTGCCGTACAAATGTGGTTGGAAGCATTTAAGGAACTTAGGTATTTTCCTTAAATGCAATACTAAAAGTACAAGGATAAAGTCATATTGATAGTGACTTGTCACCTTTTAGCCAACCACCTTTACAAGGGACAAAAGAGATATCCCGGTTAAAGCGTGTAAAGGCATAAAGTCAATTCCTCGTAATCAATGTTCAGACTTGTAAGGTCTAGAACACTGACAAGGACTCAGTTGTTGATCTGGTAAGTCTGCCAGTAGGCTCCACCACATGTCAGTCTTCTTTTTCAGACTTCAGACTTTGTCTTCAGTGAAATGTTCTTCAGTAGAGTAAATCTGAACTGGAGTGAAGTTCAGTAAGCAAATCCAGATTTCCTGTACAAGTAAATGCTTACTAGACTTCCATAATTTCTGGACAAATCTTCAGGATTGCTCCAGTCTTCAAGTCTGGAGCTAGTCCAGTAAAACTAGACCTAACAAATTCCCCCTATTTGTTTAGAAATTATGCAAGGTTTTTCAAGCTTTTATCTATACAATTATATGCTTGAAAAACACTTGAAAATTTTGACTAAGTCTAAACTTTGTTACTGGAAAACACCTTATAGATCATTAGTGTTTCCAGTTTCATCTTTTCATTCTATCTTAGACTTAATCTGATCATATACTTGTGAAAATAAATTGCAACATTAATGACATTACATCTTTTGCAATAAGTTACAATTTGTTTGATATTTACATACAACAAGTACATGAAAAATAAAGAGTCAGGCTTGTCTCTTTGGAGCACTTCCACCAGCTTCTTCAGTAGCCTTCCTTTTAAAACCTGGAGAGTCTTTTGGTTTCCTCATTCCCAGAGTAACTTCCATCATCATAGTCCTGTTATGCTCCTTCTCAATCCTTTTCATAAAGTACCTCACATCAACAGAAATAAGCTAAGGATTTTCTTTGAAGTACAAGCCAATTTCTCTGAGTTCAGACCACCCAAATGCCCTTACTGACGTACTTCTTCTTTCATCAGTTAAGTTTTCTTCCCTTGTCAGTTTTACATAAATTTTTGAATGGGCTTCATGGTCTGTGGCCAATCTAATCTCTGCAGCAATAAATTTCCTGGCATCAGCTCTACAGCGATTCTTTCATTGTATTCCTGTCTCACCTTTGCCAGTCTTACTTCTTCTTCACACTCTCTCGAGATGCCTTGTGAAGTTGCAACTCTTTGCAATTGAGTTCTGCTTATGCTCTTGGACACATCCAGAGGAATGAAGTTGCTTAGATCAGCATCTCTCTCTGCCTTTGTTCTCCTGGGTGGCTTGGGTACACCTCTCATCTTTTTCCTATATTCATTTTCCAAGGCAAGAGCATTCTTCTTTGCTTTTTCTCTAGAGCTCAACCAACTCATCTTTCCTGGCAGCAATCAACTCCAGTACACTAACCTCATAAGTTTCAGCATCACACATCTGTTCATCTTGGGCGTATACTGAACGATCATCCATCACTTCCAGACATTTAATGACTCTGGGATCATTCTTCATATATCTATACACATCAATGTGCACACTAAGGCGGCCAACATTGAAACTATCCAGTGTTCCCCTTTGTGCCATATCCATCTTATGTGCTTCCGAGTCATTCTTCAGATTTTGCTTCCTAATATCAATTAATATGCACTCCTGCTGAAGTTTACTTGATCTTTCTTCATCAGCATTAGGCAAGGAGGCAATAATATTTGTATCTTCACCTTCTTCAGTTTCTTCACCAGAAATGACATGAGGCCTTCTTTGTTTTTTAAATGTAGCCAAATCTAGGAAGTCCTGAAACGAGGTTCTGACTCACCAGCTTCAGTACTGGCATCATCTTCTTCTTCAACATTCTACACACTGGCATCAGTACCAGTTGCTTCTTCCACATTAACTTGGGCAATGGCTTCAGTGCCTAGTGCTCTCTAAGCCATTTCTGCCTTTTTGGCCTGAATGATTGGATTTTCTTTCCATGCCTTGGTAATCTTTTCAGCTACCATTTTTACAGCCTCATTGAAATTACCAGCACCAGCCTTCAAACTGCTTTCCCTCTTGGAATGACCACTAGTCCCCGACTTGAGGGCATTCCACACATCCTCCAGTTTGCTTCTATCAGAGGACCCAAAAGTTTTGCATTCAGGGGTCATGATAGCCACAGATGTTTTCAATTGCTCAAAATCTCTTTTAAGAGATTGGACTTCAGAGACCAAGTCCTTTGGCATTTAATCTTTTATCATCTTTACAACTTGTGGCAACAAACTATCCTGAATGGTCCTCAACAGTGGCCCAGACATTTCTTCAGTAATTTTCTTTAGCATGTCAGCCCTTAATTTTCTAGCAACTTCATCACTAATGTTGCTGACAGCTGAAGTCTGGTCAAGTGTTGGCTTCTTCTCTACATTCTCAACCCTGGTAACTAACTTCTGAAATTCATCAGTCAAACTGGACAAGGGACTAGCAACACTTGTCTGAATGGAAGTTTGCACTGATCTGACCAACTTTTCTTCCAAGCCCTGGACTACCACTTTGATTTTCTCAGAATTGTTATTTGTGGCCAGTACCCGTTCATCCAGCTTCTCAACGACTATCTTCTCATTACCAGCAAAAACAAGCATTTCTGACCTCATATTATTTGATAGTGAAGATTTAAAGTCAGAAACTACCTGCGAAGAAGTCTGAAGGGATCTTTCCAGGTTCGCCACCTTAGTAAAAAGGTCTTGGAGGAGTTAATCTGGTGGCCTGAGATATTGGAGCTTCAACCCTTGTAATATTTGCATTCTGGTTGACAGTCTCCAGTTCCACCAATGGTTCAGAAATTTGTTGAATATTTTGTGGTGGAGGAGAAGAAAAAGACGGGTTTTGTGGATTTGTTAGAGGTGGTGGTGGTGATGGTGGCATTTATGTGGTTATAAGTGGTGGTGTTTGTGTTGATGATTATGGTGGTGCTTGATTTTCAATTTGTACTGGAGAGGATGGTGGTGGTGAAACTGTTGCATTTAACTCTTCAACAGCTGTACTGGTGATATGACTGGGAGATCTTTCAGTATTTAAGTCATCATCACGGAGGAAATCCATATCTTCGTCAAAGTCTTGATCAGAAATGGGGGACTCCATTTCAAAATTTGGCATTCCCCCTGCCAGTTGTTCACCCGCACTTCTATTCAAATCAATCTCGGCCTCCTGCCCTTCAACATTCACCTGCACTTGCTCAACATTTTCATTTACTTGTGGCTCAACCTGCTCCACAATTAAAGATCCATCCAAATTCATAATGTCACCAGCCGTAGAATGTGGGACTGGAATCACTAGAGGTGAAGCTCCAGTGACACCAGTCCATGAAAGAGTTGTGTCAGAAATTTGGCTTTCAATATTTTGTGCAGACACGGACTCTAACAAAGGTTGGGATGACCTTTCAGATACTTCACCACTCTCCCTAACAGAAGTTTTGAGAGTGGTTGCTTGCAAGTTTTCCCTTATGACATCTCCAGATTCCTGTTGGGAGGAATCTGGATGGTTGGCTTCGGTACTACTGGGATGACCAAATTTCCCCCCCCCCCCCCCCTCCTAAGTCGTCTCGGTCCAGTTCTTGGTCTAGTGGAGGTGGTTGATGGAATAGAAAGAGAAGACTGCTCTGGGTTAGGAACCTCCTGGGTTTCTGGAGGAACCACTTCAGCAGTGAGGACTCCAGAGGGTCCCTCATTGTTTTGAGGCCCGCCTGAAGCCTCTCCTGTGCCAGCTGGTATTGCTGCGACAGTTTGTACAATTGCAATATTTTCATCATTATTCTCAATAACTTCCCTTCTAAAATTGTTCAACATAGCCTCAGGAATATCAACCTCCAGATTATGTGAAACCAAATGGTTTAAATCTCCCATATACTCAGCCATTGAAAAATGACTAGAATTATTATCATAACCCTCACCCAGTTCTCTCTTGAAAATGATAGACAAAAATCTACTAAACGGGACATTTGCTTTTCTTTTATGTGTCCTCAGTCTATCAGCTAAATCATTGAACAAAATTTCGGCGAAATCAACCCTTAACCCATGCCATAAACAATAAGCAAATAATAACTAGGTTTGATTAATCTGGTCTAACCCTCCAGACCCACTTCCTAAACAAGAAACTATATGAGTGAAAAAATATCTCCTTAATCAGACAACCTACTCATATATATAGTACCTTTTCTCCTTAGAGCACCATGCTCATCAACAATATCTGTGTGCCCCATCTCCCGAAACACTTGCCTATGATTCACTCCAGTTGGAAGTTGAAGTGGCAACTCATACAGTGGCAAATAATTCAATCCAAGTGTCGTTCTGAATGAATCGACTGTTAAAGTCAGAGGAACAGTTCCCTTTTTCAGAGTATAATGGATGGTGGCATCATCACCAGCCTGGAAATGAGTGGTGTACCAGAACTCACAGAGATAACCATGATACATTTTGCCAGGATTCATGGTTAGAGCTCTATAAAGAGGAGAACTGAGAAAGAATAAATTAAGTCGGCCAATGATCGATTGAGGATCATGAGTTCCGGCCAACTTTGCCATCCAATTATACATATTAATTCTCATTTTGTCAGTGTCGATGACAATGTCAGGGGCTTTTTCAACACCTTCGGGAAGAGTGTATGCATTTGTTAAGAGATTTCTTTCTGTGCTTGCTTGCTTGTCTAGGAGCCATTTTTGTGTATTGAAGTTGAAAGTGAAAGTGAAAGAAAGAAATTTAGGATTTATGAAGAAAAATGAAGAATTTATGAAGGAATTGATGATAGGAATTTGCAGTAAATAAGAAAGAGATTGATGATTGGAATTGAAAGAAAAAGTAAATGAAGGAATTGTAAGATTTTGGGAGTTAAGATTTTCGAAGTAAATGTGAAAAGTGAAAGAATTGGGGTATTTATAGATGAGAGAGAAAGTAACCATTGGATTTCAAAAGGTTATTTTGAATTTATAGAAAACAGTTTTTCATCGGCTTTTGAGATCCGCATTAAATTCTCCCATCAATAGTGACATTTGACAACCCATAAAACTCATTTTTCAACTTTTTATCTTCCCAAGGTAACAAACCATCATTTTATTTGGATAATATCTATGTCACGTAGGATAAAGATAGTTTCCTACTCAAAAAGTGTTGCTTATGTGGCATCACAAAGACCAAGTATTAAAGTTGTTATGATTGACAAACCATGAATCAATTCAATGCATCTGGAGGTTGACTAGTTACTCAGTGTTACTGGTGGATTATTCTAGTAAAATATGCATTGATGGGATACTGGAGTCAAAAACCTATAGAGATAGTACACAAAGGCATTCGATATCTCTAATGGTATTAAGACACCAGTAACATTTTCTGAAAAAATTGTTTTAGTGAAAATTTATTTAAATGACTAGACTCTCACACCAGTAAGAATAGTACACAAAGACGTTCAATATCCAAACTGGCATACGAGATTCCAGTAAAACAAATTAATTTTCATTTTGGTCAATTAAAAGATAGAAAATTTTGGTCGAGTCCTTTCCCCAGGAATGGTGAGCACTAAGTCTATAGTGCAAGGATAGTACACAAAGGCGTTCGATAGCCAAGCTGGATTAGACTTACAAATCTGGAATCAAGAACCCTGTCAGTGTCACAAAGACGTTCATAACAAAGGTTCCAGATTTACGGGTTCAACATTCCCAACTCACCGACAAGATAACGAAAAGTTTTCTCATCTAAAGGTTTAGTAAAAATGTCAGCGAGTTGTTTGCCAGCAGGGATGAAATGGATTTCCACGTCACCTTTCATAACATGATCACGAATAAAATGATACTTGAGATCAATGTGCTTGGTTTTGGAGTGCATGACTGGATTGTTTGAGATAGCAATGGAACTGGTATTATCACAGAAAATTGGAGATTTTGTATACTTAAGACCATAATCAAGCAACTGGTTCTTCATCCAGAGTATCTGAGCACAACAACTGGCTGTAGAAAGATACTCAGCTTCAGCAGTGGAGAGTGAAACTGAAGTTTGCTTCTTACTGGTCCAGCTTAGCAGTTTGCCACCAAGGAAATGACATCTACCAGTAGTGGATTTCCTATCTATCTTACAACCTGCATGATCTGAATCTGAATAACCCATTAAATCTAAGCCTGAACCTTTGGGATACCAAAGGCCCAAACTATGGACACCTTTAAGGTATTTCAGTATGCGCTTTACAGCAAGCATATGAGATTCTTTTGGGTTAGCCTGATATCTGGCACATAAACATGTTGCAAACATTATATCTGGTCTACTGGCAGTTAAATAAATCAGTGAACCAATCATACCTCTGTAGGTAGTGATGTTCACTGGCTTACCATCAGGATCTGAATTTAAGTTCAGTGGTGCAGAAATTGGAGTTGGTTTTGTCTGGGAAGAATTCATATCAAATTTCTTTAATATATTTCTAACATATTTCTCTTGATTAATAAAAATTCATAACTGGTTTGTTTAACCTGAAGACCTAAGAAATATGTTAATTCACCCATTAAACTCATTTCGTATTCTTTTGACATTATTTTCGAAAATTTCTTGCACATATTTTCATCAGTAGAACCAAATATGATATCATCAACATAAATTTGTACCAGCAGAAGATTACCTTTTTCTCGAAGAATTAATAAGGTATTGTCAATTGCACCTCTTTTAAAACCATGTGCCAATAAGTGTTTAGTCAGAGTGTCATACCAGGCTCGTGGTGCTTGTCTGAGTCCATAAAGTGCTTTGTCCAGACGATACGCCCAGTGAGGATGTTTTTCATCGATAAAGCCTGGTGGTTTCTTAACATAAACTTCTTCTTCAAGTGTTCCATTCAAAAATGCACTTTTTACATCCATCTGGTAGACTCTGAACTTGTGATGAGCAACAAATGCTAAGAACATTCTGATAGCTCCGAGTCTAGCCACTGGAGCAAAATGATTCATCAAAATCTTCTCCAGATTGGACATACCCCTGGGCAACCAATCTGGCTTTGTTTCTGATTACATGCCCATCTTCATCAACCTTGTTTCTGAAAACCCATCTGGTGCCTATAGGTTCTTTCTTTCCAGCAGGAAAGCGCACCAGATTCCATACCTTGTTTCTCTCAAACTGGTTAAGCTCTTCTTGCATAGCGATAACCCAGTTTGGATCTTCCATTGCCTCGTCAATCTTCTTCGGTTCTATCAGTGATAAGAAGCTAACGTATAAACATTGATCACTGGAGGCACTTCTGGTCTGAACCCCTCTAGTGGGATCACCAATTATCTGATCAATTGGATGAGCTCTTGTCCACTTAGAGTAATGACCAGGATTATGAACAATAATATCAGTGCAAGGATTCAATTAATTTCCCTCTGGTGTTGCTTTAGGTAGAGGGTCTAACCAGGCAATCTCCACATCTTCATCTAAATCTATAAGATTATGAATTGCATCATAAAATTCATCATTTTGTGGCATATCCTAGAGTACTGGATCAGTATCCTGGAGAGATTCAGAGTTCTGGAGAACTGGTATAGATTCAACTGAAACTGATACTAGGGAAGTAGTACGAATATATGATCCAATGGTAACTTCAGAGGGTAGTTTGAAACTTACTAAAGGATAGAACAAATTAATACTGGGTGGTACAACTTCTTTAACAGGTTCCAGATCAGGATGACTGGAAACTTCTTCAGCTAAATCTTTATTGTAGTTGATAAGATCAGATTTATCAAAGACAATCGGAATTACTAGGGTTGAATCAAGAATTGGGTTTTTATTGATTGCTTCATTGGATTCATCGAATGTGACATGAATTGACTCATGAACTTTCTTCTGTCTTTTGTTGTAGACTCTGAAGGCTTTTCGAATTTCTGAATAACCCAAGAAAAATCCTTCATCAGCTTTGGCATCGAATTTGCCTAACTGACTTGAATCGTTCAGGATGTAAACTGGACATCCAAATACATGGAAATAACCAATATTTAGTTTCCTTTTTCTGAGCATTTCATATGCAGTTTTCTTGTGGCTTTTAACATAAACTGATCGGTTCTGGGTGTGGCAAACAGTTGCAATTGCCTCAGCCAATAACTAGTTGGAAGACCAGATTCAGCAAACATACTCCTGGCAGCTTCTATCAGTGTACGATTCTTTCTTTCTACAACACCATTTTGTTCTAGCGTAGGAGCTGATGAGAAGTTCTGAGAGATGCCAGTGTCAGCACAAAATTTCTCTAGAGTTGCATTCTGGAATTCTGTTCCATTATAACTTCTTAGCTGACACACTTTATGCTTGTGTTTGAGTTCAATTTGTTTGATGTGACTGATGATTTCAGCAGCAGCATCACCTTTAGACCTGAGAAAGATAACCCAACAGTATCTGGTATATTCATCAACAATCACCAGGGTGTATCTTTTACCAGCAAGTGTCTGAACATTCACTGGACCAAAGAGGTCCATATGAAGCATATGAAGTGGTTCCGTTATGCTAAAATTCTGTTTGGTCTTCTTAAAACTGGCTCGCTTCTGCTTTTCCTTTTCACATCCTGGACATGGCCTTTCCTTTATAAAGGAAACTGAAGGTATTCCATCTGCAAGTTGTTTTCTGGACAACTTGTTAATATTTTTGAAACTTAAATGGGATAACCTTTTATGCCATAACCAGTTTGTGTCTTCATCAACCTTTGTATAGAAACATTGCTCTGAAGGAGAGCTTTCCATATCCATCACGTACACATTCCCTTTTCTGGGAGCAATCAATACTACTTTCTAATCTTTGTTAAATACGATGCCCTGAGAAATATTAAACAACACCTGGTAGCCATTGTCATACAGTTGGCTCACACTTATTAGGTTATATTTCAAACCATAACATAAGCCACCCGTCTGAACTTGACTTGACCATTATTCAGAACACCATACCCTTCAGTTTTTTCACAACCATCATTCCCAAAAGTAATAGAGGGCCCATCAGAAATGGTGAACTCCTCCAGTAGGGATTTACATCCCGTCATAGTCCTGCCAGCAGCGCTATCAAGATACCAAATATATTTCTTTCGATCGCCCTGCACATCCACCAGATTAGTTAGTTAGATTTGGGAACCCATCGACTGATGGGTTCTCTGGATCCAGCCTTGTGGACCCCTGTTGGTATCTGGTCGAGTTCACGTTTTTCAACATTGGGTTTATCAAAACCACTAGGATACATAGTTTAGAAACCTTTTTCTTTTTCTCACTGGAAGAGACATTTTTATTTTTCTTGGAAAAAGGTTTTGAAATTTGTTTTGGGCTAGACGAAGTACCCTCAAAGTTGTTCAGTCTTGCATTACAACTTTGAACTTGACGAGCCAGTAGTTGAAACTGGCTTTCCAACCTTAACAAAATTTCATTTTCAGATGACTCCTTAGCCTTTCCAAATGACTGGACTTTTGGCTTAGAAGGAGGATTGGGATTCTTCTTCTTAATCTAGGGATTTTTGGAAGCAGTCTGTGGCAAAGAATTTTTTACTTTCTTTTTTACTGGAGCAGTCATCTGGGGTGCTCCAGTAGTAACCACTGGGATATCAGCTGGAATTATACAAGCCTTGGGTCTGGTTGGTTCATCATAAATTGTTTCTAGTCGGGCGTTTTCTGGCCATTTATCAAATACTGGAACTAAGGCAGCAGCATCAATGTTTCCATCTTGAAATGCACGTTTTTGTGATGGATATTGATTCACTGCTGCATCATAGGGTTTTCTGGTTTCAAGCCAAGATTTTATGACTTGTTTCTCACTTTCTAAAACTCTTTCTAATTCCTCTTTTTCTTGACAAAGTTGTTCAGTTACCAACACCTGGGCTTGAAATGCCAATTCAATATCTTGAAGTTCTTTTAGTTTAGATTTTAAAACAAAGTTTTCAGAGAAATCAGTTTCAATACCATTTAAGCTATCAAATCTGACAGTTTCCACAAAATTTAAATCTGAACTTAGAGCTTCAGCAATATCTAGTTTCAATTCTGGATCGGTTTCTTTATCATAATCACTAACCTTTTTGATCACAATGGCCACCCATCTGCCAGATGTGACATCATCCTTCACCAGATGCTCTTCATCAGCCAGAGCCATATAACAACAATCTCTTTCCTCCTCTTCATCGACTGATGAGTCATTAGAGGGAATCCATTCTTCTTCAGCAACCATGCACTTATTATTATTGTTATTTCCCATTTGTTGTGCCATAACTGCAATCTGAGCCTTAAGCTTTTTGTATTTATGCTTATAATTATCTTCAGGCTTGTTATAAGAAGTTGATGGACCAGATTGTGAGACATAATGACTGGACTTACACTCTTTCATGAAATGACCTTTTCTGCCACACTTAAAGTATGTCATATTGGTCTTATCAGTGAAAGAACTGGGTGCATTGTGTCTAGTGGGTCATTTGGCTCTTGCTTTGAAACGGTTAAACATTTTAGCAATCATGGCCATCAGATCATCACTGTCATCTTCCTCACAATCTGGAGAGATATTATTAGTAACTCCAGATTCCATAAGATCAGACATCATCTTTTTCATTGAGAATACACTCTCTGAAGATAATAAGGCTACACATGGTGGCCCAAAATGACTGGTCACAGCAGCATGGTCTGATGCATGGTTTAAAGCATCCTTTTCAGCCTCAATTCTTTGAGCTTGGTTTTCTTCAGTAAATCTAAAAGCACCATACAAAGTTGAAAGTGTATGTGTGTGCAGAGTTTTTCCTTGTCTTAAAACCAAAATCATATGAGACCATTTGGTGGGAAGAATATCACAAAACTTTTCCAGAAGTATCATAAGATACAAGTCTCCTCTCCTCTTCAGACCAATGTTCTTCTCTCTTCTCCCTCCCAGTCCTTGAACCACTTGGATCAAGGATTGGATTAATAGGATTTATGGGAATATAAGGTCCTTCATTTAAAGTTTTTAACATATTCCTATCAATACCAGTAACATGAAGTAAAACTCTTGCTTTCCACGTACTAAATTCCTCATCAATCCCACTGAATTTGGGACAGGGAGTATTAGAATAATGCACATGCACATGTGGAGAAACAGGAGAGGGAGGAGGTGGTGTAAGGTGCCCTATTGTTGCGTGGATCGTAATAAGACGCGATTCGTTATGTCAAGAGTGCGGAATCCTTTTGAGATAACTAGAGTGCTATTGCCTTTCATTGATTAATGAGCAATTAACCAACCTAAGAAGATGCACAAGGCTTGTGGTTCGTGTAAGAGGCTACACGAAGGAACAATTAGCCTTAGATCGTAAATTCGTAAATAACTCTCAAGAATTCGAAAACGATTCAAAACGATTAACCTAATTCCGTAGATTAGGTCTTGTATTTATACTAGTTAAGTATTGGATCGTGTGGGCTTAGGCCTTAATTATGTATTAGGCCCGAAACAATTAACAACCGATCTGCCTCGTGCTGACGTCAGCACGAGGTTCCTCCTACATGCTGATGATGTCAGCACGAGGGACGATCCTTTGTTCTTTGTTTGACTTTGTTTTACTCGTACATAACATCCAATCACCGTTTAAGTGTTCTACGACACTTATAAACCTTGATTCTATGTTCTTGTACCTGCAAAACAATATATAACACAGAAACACAATACAAAACATAAGCAGACATAATATTGAAGTTCGAACGTAATCATTAAATATCAACATAAGTTCTTATTTAAATGATTACACACAAGTTCCTAAAAACGTAAAAAAATAATCAAATCTATGTTGCGATTGTCACACCGAATCTGCATCTATAGACTCCCCCTTGACGATTGCAACCAGATCTCTTTAAAGTCTTCAAAACTTGAACTTCAAATCTTATCCATTAAACAAAAGTCTGATACTATTCGCATGAATTCTCTCTTGCAAACAGTGTGCGAGAATGTTGCGATAGCGCCTTTCCTCTACTCTCCAAAAATCTACAACTGAGCAAGGTGTATCCAAAATTTTTCTTTGATCACCTCTTGACAAATTGACAACTTGCATTGGATCATACATGCGTAGCAACATCTGTTTTTGTGAATCATCAACAAACATCTGTGCTTCGCCTGACTTGATATCTATCTGCCAATATGTCATCTCTGTCAGCATATCTTGATCCCATCTGATAGCGGGAACCTTCTTAACACATTTAATCCTCTTCTGGACAAACTGAAATGTGCCATCTGGATTCTTAATCCTCTTCAAAGGTGTTGGCTTTATCAACCTTTCATCTGGCTTCAGACCTCTATCACTGAAATACTTAATTTTTTCATCTCTGAATCGATTCCAGTAGAAATCTGCAAGTCCATTGCTTTGAAGATTAACGAACCAGTGTCTTCCCAAATCTATCATGTCTGAATCACTGAGAGAGTGGAAATGTCTTCGACTTATTGACATATACTGGCAACCCTCCTTTCTCTTGATAATAAACAATTTGATTATGTGATCATAGAACCAACTTTGAATCACTGAGAAGTATTTGGGTGCATCCTTGTTTGAGACATATTCCCAAAACATTGATGGTTTATACGTATCACGTATCATCAAACCAGCATGTCCTCTATAACCTGGAATCAGTCTATCAATAATAAATTCATGATCTTGCTCCACCGGAGGTATATTAAATCTTCCAAGATCAACCTCTCGTGTAGCATCTATATTCCAGTATAGATCAAAAATATTGTTATGTCCTTCATCGACTATATTTGCATATACAGCAAATCTTAACCTTGCAGCATTTTTAGGTTCATCTGGACTATCTCTGATAGGATTAAGATTGAGATGTTCTACTTCAGCTATCGGTTCAACTTGAATGACTTCATCTTCATTAAATACACGATCAAAGTCATAAGGTGTCTCAAGCAACCTTTGTCTATCAGCCTCCGAAGTAATGAACTCTCCTTCTTCAAAATCTTCATCATCGATACTTTCTAAATCTTCTTCAGCATCAAGATCGTCCAATGCACCTATTGTTTGAAGCTTATCTGCAATTCAAACAATTTGCATATACAAATATAAAGAACATAAATCACAAGTCAAGACATAATAAAATAGTATAAATACATAAAATAAATTAAAATAAATAATACTATATCATAAATATAATGTAACAATTACATTAATATTTATCTTATAATCTTTATCTATTTTAACTTACAACAATTATATAATAAATATAATGTAACACATACATTATATCATGAATATAATATTTATCATATTTATCATAAATATAATATTTATCTCAGAGACAGAAGCTCTTAAAGCAGCAACCAATGGAGTATCACCAATAGTAGGTGCATGAGACCTCTCCATGGCTTCAGAATAAGCAACAAACTCTTTATCAACTTCAGCTTGAGATCTTGCATGTCTTCTTCTTCGCTTCGGCAGTCTTTCTTCCTCTTCTTCTTCTTCCGAGTCCTCAACAACATTAACCGGAACGTCAGAAGGACCAGCAGTAACATCAACTGGAGCAGAGGTAGAAGTAGAACCTCCAGCAGATGTAGATACAAGATTTGTAGGATCATCAATATCCTCCATAAGAGCATCCATATCAGAGTCATGCTCCAAATCACCAGCATACAGAGGAACATCGTTGAGTCCCTCAAACTGATCAGCTCTTTCTTCTTGAGGAGCATCCTGAGCCTGATCATCATCACCAGCAGCAGCACCAGCTTCTTCATCCTCCTAACCTTGTCGTGGTGCGACATAGTTAGGGTTAAGCAAATGTCCGAACAAAGGTGGATTATCAACCTCAATCGGAACATTTCTTCCCGACAAGTGCTTTAAACTTTCAGCAAATGCCTTATAAGTAAGACGACCTAGATTGAACGTAGGACCGTCAAATGGCAAATCAGTTGCAAAGTGACGAATTATGATCATCACAAATCTTGGAAACAGAAAGAATTTCTTGTCTGTACCAAATGATCTCAACTGCTTCTCCAAATTATCAAAAATGTACTAAGAGAAGCTGTATGGCTTGTTCAGCACTAAGGCAACCATCTGAGAAGCGTTTTGAATATTCATCTGGTCATAGCCTGTACTCCTATGACTAATGGCCCTCAACAAATAGTAAGCAAGAAGCTTCCATTTGTCACGTAGATGATTCCTGAAGTATGGGTGAGTAATAGCTCCAGTATACCCCATACAACGTAGAGCACCGTCGCAAAATTCCTCAGAGAATTCAGTCGGACCTTGCTCTATGGCAACATCACCTAAGTGTAAAATAGTCCGTAAGTCTCCAGCAGAAAAAGAGAATGAACGTCCCCCAACAGTAGTGCGAATGTATGTATGAGCACCCATCTGCACCGAATGGGCTGAGTTCCAGAACTCTCTAATGAGACTTATCACCAACGGAGGATCCTCTGTCACAGCAAAATGGACACGAGAATGTGCGAGAAATTGAAGGACACCGTGAAACTCTGCAGTGCACCCCGTCTGCGTAATGCTGAGATCGAGTGCAGCATTGTGCTCCTTGACGAACACACGAGCATTATTACCTTGTCCTGCCATACCAACAAACTAGGATGATTAATTTGAAAAGAATATGAAATCGATCGAAAATAAGGACGGATGAACAGTTGCACGAGGTAGACGAAGTTCGTGTGATTATTTTAGGGTTAATTTCGAGTAAATGGTAATTAAGAAACAGTAATAACCGATATATATATATTTGAATCCACATGGGCCGGGCCGAACACGGAGTTCTTGAGCTTCGTGATGATGTCAGCGCGAGGCATGCTGACGTCAGCACGAGGTGATTCGAATTTCCAGATTTTAAACCACATAATCTCTATTCCTTAGCCAAATTTCGCGAATTTTCCATAAATTTAAACAAGGAAAAATTCCAGAAACATAAACCTGTAGATACTCGTTACTAAAAACCTGTATCTACTCGAATATGCTATCGTAAATCATCCGTACTAACTTGTCATCACAATAATGTATCAAATGAATCTTACATTATTATCTTGACATAAAAACGACCATTTCGTCATTGGTGTTTAACTCAAACAAATACAAACGTACATCAAAACACATTTAATGTATAATGTATGTCAAAATATCATATCAACTGCCTATCACATTACATCTTAGATTGTGATCTTGATAATAAATCTATAACCTATCACACTAAGTCTTAGGTTATTAAAGCAGATCATCCTTGTATCACTTGTAATCTCTGTAGAAGCAATTTCTGAACACCTTTTGTTGTCCGTTGCAATACAATTCTATGGGCTGACAAACAAGCAAAAACAATTCTGCCTTCAATCAAACAATTTTGATATCATATAAAATGAGTTTATTATCTGTAACCTGCACACTTAACAAACTTCATTAATGTATCAAAATCAACAAAGTATCATCATTATGCAAGACAACCAAAAGTTTAACCTATTGATAAAATAAAATCTTAGGCAAGTCAAATCTTTGTCAAGCATACTTATCTACCAAGAACAATTGAAATTTCAAAAATTTAATTGAAACACATTCAAAAATATTTTGACTTTTCAATTTCCAAAACATTTCATTTTCTAAATTAAACAACTTATGTATTAATTAGAAAATCCATCTAGTAAACATTTATACCGTAAGCAACAAGACTTATACAATTCACTAAGAATTATGACTTTTAATGCTTATCAAATCTCTTGTGCAATAAGAACTAGTTTGACACACAAACTGACACTTATTACAAAAATAAAAGTAAAAGTAAAAATAAAAATAAGAATAAACTAAGCTACTTTATTTATTTACAAGAAATTCTAAGTTTATGCAGACTAGATCAGAAATTCTAAGTCTGCAAGTGAGAAATAATTCTCTTATTATTAATTATGAACAGTGATCCAACCACGATTACCGGTATATTTGTCCTTTTAAACACTCAGTACTTCCAGTTTCCTTTTGAATTATGACACTTTCGACATATCTTGGCCAAGGACAGTCACCATGTAACCCGAGTAGCCTAATATGCCATTGAATAGTTTGTGAACTTATGTGACCCACATTCAGATATACTTCCATAATCGATACAAGCACTAAGATAACAAATATTCAATATATATTCAAAAACATCCTTAACAAATCATGAGACACTTTATAGATAACTGAATTTAATTACTTTGTGATTTCACTTATGTGCTTCTGCATTTCATGATTTATAAGGAACCCGTGATTTTCTATGAGACCCATGTAGCGAACTTTCTGACAACCTATCCCAAGTTGGAAGCTTTAGGTAGGCTAGGTATACAAAGACACCCCGAGGACATACTTGTCCGAATCTCAAAGACCACATTAGCCCTTAATTTTCATTCATTTCATTTGCATAACAATATCACATTTAACTTTTATGCTCATGATTGGTAGAGGTTTTTGCCTATACATTGAACAAATCTTATAGTAATGCTAGATCTTTCACAAAATTTAAGGACAAGATCAATTCATTACTGAAAAGCAAGCATTCTTAGCCATATATCTGAATATGTTTCCCACAAGGACATTGTATAATTTAAGTTCAGATTAAGGAAACCTTGCTACTTTGTGTCTACCAATATATCCCAAATTGTGATCACTGAACTAAGCAGACTTAAAAGCTAAGTATCCTCACTTCTAATCATCTGACAGCGTTAACTTAAATCTCCCCATATTTTTGTCATTTTCTGATTTTTCACATTTTTATGGTTTTTATGACACTAAGAACTCTTTTTGTATTTTTATAACTCTAGCTATTTACAGACACAAACTTACAAAATTAGTTCTTTGAGAGATTTAATATGTATCAGCTTTTTTCATCCCATTGAGAAGAATTAACTTCTCAAATCGAGCCTTATCAAATGCTTTGGTATACATATCAGCTAAATTATCATCGGTTATAACCTTTTCCAAATGAATTAACTTCTTTTGGGCACAATCACGCAAAAAATGATGTCTAATATCAATATGCTTGGTGACCTTATGCATGACAGGGTTATTTGTAATGTCTATAGCTGACTTATTGTCTATTCTAATTGGAGTATCAAGAAAATCCATACCGTAGTCACGAAGTTGTTGCTGAATCCACAATACCTGGGAACAGCAGCTACCAGCAGCCATATACTCTGCCTCACATGAAGACTGAGCAACATATGTCTGCTTCTTGCATTGCCACGATACTAATCTCCCTCCTAACAATTGACAACCTCCAGTCGTAGACTTTCTGTCATTGTTACAACCGCCAAAATCCGAATCAGTATATGCAACAAAATCAAACGTTCCTCCTATTGGATACCATAGACCAAGCCCTTGGTTTCCCTTAAGATAACGTAGAATACGCTTTGCTGCAGTCAAATGTGACTCTTTCGGATTAGCTTGAAATCTAGCGCAAAGACAAACAGCGAACATAATATCTGAACGCGAAGCAGTCAGATACATCAATGAGCCAATAATAGCACGATATTAAGTTGCATCCACAAGTTCATCTTTCGGATCAAGCACTCCTAAACCATGATTTTGCTGAATAGGAGTACCATATGTCTTGGACTCTAGCATTTGAACCTCTCCAAGATGTCATTGACATACTTAGACTGGTGAATAAAGAATCCATCCTTCCGTTGATCTACTTGTAGTCCAAGGAAAAATTGTAATTCCCCCATAGCACTCATTTCAAAAACATTTTTCATGCTCATTTCAAACTCTTTGCACATCTTTATATTAGATGAACCAAAAATGATATCATCCACGTAAACTTGTACAATTAGATAATCTCGCTTCTTCCATTTGATAAACAATGTGCTGTCTATCAATCCTCTTGTAAATCCATTTGTCAACAAATGTGTAAATCCATTAGGTGGTGTAGTGTTTGCGGGTTCATTATTGTCTGAATCTGGTGTCTTATCCTTGTCCTTACCACTTTCATCAACATCAGTAGAAGACTGAACGTTGATTGGAGTAGTATCGACATTTCGAGTAGGCAGAGATATAGGAGTATTATCCATGTGATCTCTTAAAATAATCACATCATCAACTGTCTCAGGATCTGAATAAGAATCAGGACCATGTAGTGAACTAAACACACTATCGTAATCGAAGTTTTTGCCACTTTCAGAATGTATAGCGGGCTTATGACTGACAATCTTGACATTTGTTCCCAAATCAACTTTGCCGGTCTGTTTGTTGTAAACCCGTCGAATTGATGTTCCCGGTTTATAACCCATGAGAAATCCCTCTTCAACCTTTGAATCAAACTTTGACTGCGGTAGATACTTCAAAAAGGTACACGGTACACCAAATGGTTCAACATTCTGTAAATTTGGTTTCTTCTTATGTAGAAGCTCATAACATTTCTTATTAAGACGCTTAACTATAGTAACCCTATTTAAAATATGACAAGCTGTATTCACCGCTTCCGCCCAAAACATAGTAGGAAGCCCTGAATCTGTAAGCATAGTTCTGGCTGTCTCGATTAGAGTCCTATTCTTCCTTTCAGCAACTCCATTCTGTTGTGGTTCATACGGAGAACTGTATTGATGTTGGATTCCCTTTGACAAACAAAAGACATCCATCACATTATTCTTGAATTCAGTTCTGTTGTCACTCCTGATTCTCTTAACACGAACTCCATAAATATTTTCAGTTTCGACAAAGAGATTTATCAATATCTGCGGAGTTTCATCTTTCGACTTAAGAAAGAATACCCATGAGAATCTCGAGTAATCATCAGTAACCACCAAACAGTAATACATCCCACCGATACTTCTTACATTTACTGGACCAAATAAATCCATGTGAAGTAACTCAAAAGGATTGGCAATAGAATTTTCTTGTTTTGGTTTATGTCCAGACTTTTGCTGTTTAACTTTCAGACAAGGTACACATTTGTCTTCCATTCCAAACCGCTTCATGGGAACGCCGTCAACCAAACCATGTTTGACAATGTCATTCCTCTTTCGGAAATTGATATGTCCCATTCTTTTATGCCATAACAAAGATTCAGATTCGTTTGCTTTTGATAACAAGCAAACAGACTCCTCTGGATTATCAACATCTAACACAAGGCCATAGATGTCTCTCTTCCTAGGAGCTTTCAGCAGGATCCAGTCTTCAGTAATAACATATCCCGGTTTCAATATAAGTGCTTCTTTCTCATTAAAATGGACAGTATTACCTTTGTCACAAATCTGAGAAACACTTAATAAATTATGTGATAACTGTTCCACATAATTGACTTTCTCCAACGTAATCTTCCCATTGACAACATCACCTTGGCCCGAGATGTTGCCGCCCTTGGGACCAGCGAAACTAACGTACGAACCATTTACATCTTCATAGTTGGATAAAACGTTCTTGTACCCTGTCATGTGCCGAGAGCATCCACTGTCAACATACCAAAGACTAATAGGCTTCCTTGGTTCTCCCTGCACATTAAACGATAAGATGGTTAGTTTCTGAAGGGAACCCAAACCTTTTGAGGTTTAGGTTTTCCGAATTCATCTCTAATGATTAATTCGGTCCAATATCCATCGCTCTTTAATGGAGCCTTGGAAGAAGATGGTGTCATAGACTGTTTCTTAGGTGAGGTGAAACGAGTCTTAGGAGGAGAATTCCTTGGTGAGTGAGTACCAAATCTAGGTTGACTCCCTAATCGATCATAGAATTTAGACGAAACATTAATTCTAACAGGAGGGGATCGATTTTGTTGAGTCATCTTCCTAGGTGAATTACTCCTTTGAGGTGTACGAGAACGACTCGGACTTACACTACTAAAAGTAGTATTCTGTGAAAGTCCCTGTCGTTTTGGAGTTTTAGACCTATTATTATGAGCAACAATATCTGAGTCACTAGATCCACCAGAAGACATACCCTTATCAGGACATCTCTGTTTCCTTTTTGGACAGCAACTATAAACATGTCCTACTTCATAACAATAGAAACACGATTTCTTAGCTCTTGCTTTCTTAGCTTTAACATCAAACTCAGCTGAAGTCATACCCAAACAATCTTTAAGTTCAATTGTGGCTGACTCCTCTTTTGACAAACCAGTTGACTCATTTTTACCCAAAAAATGTACTTTCTTTTGCGAATTTTTATGAGTCTTATATGGAGTTAAGGGCACTTCACTAGATGTAGATTCATCCTTATTCCATACTTTGTCAATCTTGTCATGATCGATCTTTTCAAAATCAATTTCATCTGATGTAAAAACAGTATTGCATCCTTTCATTGTGAAACATTTAATGTTCTTATCAACAAGACAAGTTGACTTCACTTGATTAGATCCTTTAGAAGTACTATCATTATAAATTCCATTCTTAGGATCCACTGGTTTAACAAATGAGCTTTCAAGCTTATGTTTCTTGTTAAGCTCCTTAATTTTATCAATCGATTTTTTAGAGCTCTTAGGGGTCTTTGGATCAACATTTTCTTTTTCTGACACGATTGGATCTATTACACCATTGTCAATCTTTTCAGTGAGCTGTGTTAGAGATTCTGTATAATTATCATTGAACAGACCTCTAACTTCATTATAACTAATACCCAAACCACTTTTATCTTTTGAATCCCGTGGTACAGGTTTTTGCATCTGCATTAATCGTATTAACTCAGATCCCCTAATTTGATCTAGTCTTGTATTAAGCTTAACTATCTCCAATTTTGCGTCAACTAACTCTTTCTCATTTTTAGAAAAATCTTCAGTTAGTTGAGCATATTATTCATTTCCCACTTTTTCCATCAGAACTGACTCCTTTAGTTTTTCTTTTAATGCAAGAATATCCTTATCAGATGCACGAATCTTATCTTGATAAAGACTTTCTTGTTTTACCAAACCAGAATTTTTGGCAAACAAAGAGTCGTTTTCCTTTTTAAACATGTTGTTCTGACTAGTTAAGTTAATAACTGACTTATTTAAAATAAGCACCTCAAGTTTTAAGTCTGACACCATTTTACATACATCAATTATAGAAGATAAAGAACATGATACCTTCTGATCTGCAGCCTTGCAATCTGCCATGTATGCAACGAAGTCTTCTGTTGTCATACCTTCGGGTATCTCAAAGTTCTTCATCTGTTCTTCGATGCTTTGCATAGAAATGTCATCAACAGAATTTGATGACTCTTTCTTTTCTTCAGATGCTTTCATTGCAGTCATTTGTACACTCTCAGATCTTACTGTCTCAGCAACATTACACATATTCTTCTGTACTGTCTCAGATGCACTTTCTTCACTTGAGTATATAGCATAATCAATTGTTGCGGCTACCTCATCATATAATTCTACCATATAGGCATGATTTGAGGTATCATCGGATTTTGTATCCCATTGATAAGTACCATCTGGATTTTGAACAACAACAGCCTTTGAATCCAAAAATGGTGACGAAACAGGCTATTGTGGAGTAACAAGATATGTAATCATTGCTTGCGTCTTATGATTATTTGGTGTAACACCGCCTTGATTATAATTTTGACGACCAGCAACAGTATTATCAATCCTTTTAGGCCTTTGACACTTTCTTGCAAAATGACCAAATCCATCGCAATTATAACATTTCACCTTGGATTTGTCAAAACCTTTAGTGCCATTACCTATAGGTTTACCAGTTCTCTGAGTGAACCTTTTGACTTTAATGGTAAGCATAGCAAGCTGCCATTGTAGATCCATTTCTTCTAAATCATCAGGATCTATTTGATTGTAATCCTCATCAATTACTGCAAGATCAGTAACCTTTCCCCCAATAAATGCTTCATGAGCATTACAAAAGGTTGAGTAAATACTCATTCTTCCCTCTGCAGAACTCATACTCATTGGCATAGAATGGAAAGATTGTGCATTGCTCTTAACATTTGAATTTGTATTGTCATAAGCAACATATCCGGCAATACCATCAGCATCTACTATTGTTGAAGCTTCTGCACCACTTAGAAATGCATTATTTGCTGAGCTGGAACTTGCTAAATGAACAGACTTAGCATGATATAAGGATGGATCTTGTGTAAAATCCGAGTAAGTATCCTTAATCCTTCTCTTCATATCTCTGTTCTTTAGCTTAGAGACTACCTTCTCAAAATCCCATGTACTGTATTCCTGATCATCTTGAAGTTGATGAACATAATCAGTCCACGTTTTAAGCAGTGAATCTAGAAACTTATCAACTAGCTCAGTTTGAGGATAAACAACTTCAAAGTATGACAACTCAGTGGTCAAATGACTGAATCGAATAATAATCTCATCAAGAGATTCCCCTTTCAGTCCATTAAAGGCTTCATATTGACGTTTGAGAAGCTTGATACGATTTTTCTTCAAAGTTACATCACCCTCACAGTATCTTTCGAGAGCATCCCATAAATCCTTTGAAGTTGTGTACTTTTTAAACAGATGTACACTATCTTGAGGCAAAGTCATAGTCAGAGTTGACAAAGCCTTCCCTTCAACAGCGTATCTTTTACGTTCTTCAATAGGCATATCAGCATAAGTATACCTACTGATTACTCCGTTCTTCTCATATGAAGGCCAATCAAAACCTTGAGTTATCACTAGCCACATTTCCATGTCAGTGAGATGAATGTAATCTTCAAAACGTCTCTTTCACATCCAATAATTTTCCATACGGAAAAGCTTTGGAGGTGTATTACCTCGACCA
Organism: Erigeron canadensis; assembly: GCF_010389155.1. NCBI lineage: Eukaryota > Viridiplantae > Streptophyta > Magnoliopsida > Asterales > Asteraceae > Erigeron > Erigeron canadensis. Next base: position 9,893,065 of record NC_057764.1, read on the forward strand.
ACTTCATGATCGTGCATGATCATCTGGCTGATTAGTAAGGCATTGGGTGAGTTTCCGGCAGCTGGTAAAGTCGTCATTTCGAATCTTTTCAATTCAAATACCATGAAATAACACTAAGTTCGTGTGGCACGAAGGACACATGGCACGAAGTACACGAAGCACGAAGTCACGTGGCACGAAGCTAACACGAAGCACTAGTCATGACCTAAGTCACGAAGAGTGGTTCGCGCTGACGTGGCACGAAGTTAACACGAAGTTAATAGAGGACGCGAACACGAACACGAAGTTCACTTCGTGCTGACGTAAGCACGAAGTAGCACGAAGAGGCGAATTAACACGAATTTTGAACGAAATTGCAATCAATAGCCAATCAAACGATCTTAAACCTTCTGGTAATCAACCTGGCTCTAATACCACTTGTAAGGTGTCCTATTGTTGCGTGGATTGTAATAAGACGCGATTCGTTATGTCAAGAGTGCGGAATCCTCTTGAGATAACTAGATTGCTATTGCCTTTTGTTGATTAATGAGCAATTAACCAACCTAAAGAAATGCACAAGGCTTGTGGTTCGTGTAAGAGGCTACACGAAAGAACAGTTAACCTTAGATCGTAAATTCGTAAATAACTCTCAAGAATTCGAAAACGATTCAAAACAATTAACCTAATTCCGTAGATTAGGTCTTGTGTTTATACTAGTTAAGTATTGGATCGTGTGGGCTTAGGCCTTAACTACGTATTAGGCCCGAAACAATTAACAACCGATCTGCCTCGTGCTGACGTCAGCACGAGGTTCATCCTACATGCTGATGACGTCAGCACGAGGGACGATCCTTTGTTCTTTGTTTGACTTTGCTTGACTCATACATAACATCCAATCACCGTTTAAGTGTTCTACGACACTTATAAACCTTGATTCTTTGTTTTTGTACCTGCAAAACAATATATAACACACAAACACAATACAAAACATAAGCAGATATAATATTGAAGTTCGAACGTAATCATTAAATATCAACATAAGTTTTTATTTAAATGATTACACACAAGTTCCTACAAACGTAAACAATAATCAAATCTATGTTGCGATTGTCACACCGAATCTGCATCTACAGGTGGTGGATTATTGTTAACATTATGAGGTGAAACAGGAGGGTCAACATTAGCATTAGTTTCATTAGGGTCAGATCTAAAACCTTGTGTATTTTCCGGGATTGCCATCAGTTAATAGCAGATCTAGCAATTATTTTAGCAACCTGCTCTGATACCAATTGTGAAGTCCCTCACCGATGGTTTAACCCACGAGTGTAAAATACAACAAGTCAAGTATGCACTAGATGAGGACTAGTATTTACATAGATATAAATGCAAGAATATAAATAAGTAAATAGAAGACTTAAGCAATAAATAAGTAAGTTAAATAAAGGTGGAACACGAAAGTAATTTTTAATGTGTATTTTATTTTTTGATTTATAAACAAATTACAAGGTTGTTGCGCAACCTAGATAATACCAAAGTAAGTATCGAAACAACTTTATGAATTACAAGTGATCTATACTTGCTAAATAATCTCCTTGGTCGAAATACTTAAAGTTGTGAAGTGTAACTATTTAGATCGAGAGTATTTAGGCAAGTTCACCAAATTGCAAAAGTAATTTGAACAAGGGAAATGACTTGGTATTTATAGGCAAAATAATCTCTACAGTGATTATTTTGCCGTACAAATGTGGTTGGGAGCATTTAAGGAACTTAGGTATTTTCCTTAAATGCAGTACTAAAAGTACAAGGATAAAGTCATATTGATAGTGACTTGTCACCTTTTAGCCAACCACCTTTACAAGGGACAAAAGAGATATCCCGGTTAAAGCGTGTAAAGGCATAAAGTCAATTCCTCGTAATCAGTGTTCAGACTTGTAAGGTCTAGAACACTGACAAGGACTCTAGTTGTTGATCTGGTAAGTCTGCCAGTGGGCTCCGCCACATGTCAGTCTTCTTCTTTAGACTTCAGACTTTGTCTTCATTGTGAATGTTCTTCAGTAGAGTAGATCTGGACTGGAGTGAAGTTCAGTAAGCAAATCTGGAACACTCTAGATTTCCTGTACACGTAAACGCTTACTGGACTTCCATAATTTCTGGACAAATCTTTAGGATTGCTCCAGTCTTCAAGAATGGAGCTAGTCCAATAAAACTGGACCTAACACTTGCTTTTATGAAAATGTTGTGTCCTTCAGGATAAGCAGGTTTGAGCTAGGAAAGCATTAGCTCGGTGAGATGGGTAGATGCAATAAAGAAGATTAGCATAGTTTGTTAAATGCTTAGACTTCCCCTTTTAGCCTTATGTCTTGGCTACTTTCATTTACGATTCATGAACATGTAATCATGATGGTATTTATGTTGGTGCCATAACTTGGATTTCATTTATATTGTTTTGATAATGCATGTTAGTAACACCATTTTATAAAGGTACCCTCCGGTTACGGATGGAGCAGTTTTAAAGTGATCACTTTCCGTTACTTTTTAAACGCCGTTTGGAAAAGTTTTTGAAATCCAGGTTTTTAAAATGACGGGTGTTACGCAAAAGAAGGAACAACAGCCACCAGCGCCGCTAGCCACAAGCCAGCAGCGCCGCTCCTTAAAGACCAGCACCGTTGGCCCATCAAAACCCAAAACTAGCGCCACTGAGAAGTCCACCAGCGTCGCTGGTCGGCCCACAACAAAAACCCACTTAAACACCTATTTAAGTCGAACTAACCCCCAAAACCCTAAGAGAGAGCCGATTCAGCAGCCCTAGTCGCCCAGCAACAACCCTAGGTCGACTTTGCATCTAACGCCTTCCGATATTGATCCTTGGTCCAGATCTAGGTTTTCTATTTTACTTCTTTTATTTGAACAATGTCTTTTATCTTTACGGACTTTGTTATTCCTTTAATAATGCTAGGCTAGTAAGCTGAATACTTATTTGGATCGATGTGATCATGTAGACGTTTGTTAAGATTCTATTGGAGTGTGTTTCAATGTTTATCGTAGATCCATGTTTATTAGTAATTCATATTGCTATTGGTTTTATATCTTAACATATTAGTTTCAATCTAATGGTTGTCTATGATCATACACTAGGACTAATACGCTAGGACAGAAAATGACTAGTCGGTCTAGAACTAGAAGTAAAATGTGATTCACTTGTAACAGAGGGATACAGAATCATAGTAATTAGGATGAATTGAACATGAAGCTTAACAATGTCAGACGCAATCCTTTGACTTGGAAACGACCACTGTGGTCACTGGAGAGAATTATATCTAGCCATGGCTTAAGAGCTGGGTAATTAAAAGATGAATTATTAACACAAACTTTAGGTCATTAATGATTAAACAATGAATCTAGCGAGAATTTGTTTATAGGGTAGTGTAAGTCTAGCGACTACACTATTAATTAGGCAAAGTGAATCTAACGAGAATCTGAGCCGTGATGAAGTTTCCAATAGACTAGCAAACCAGTAGGATAGTATTTGGTCGTACCATGAGATCGGAGATGCCAAACAAGTATTTTAATTTAATTACTGTTATTACGTTCCTTGCAATTTTACGTTGTTTCTTTAGAAACGGCCTGCGCTAGTAACACCAGATATTTACTTGAAAGTATTAGTTATTTAGGAGTTAGTGACAAACCCCTAAAGCATAGCTTATCACTAAACTATACTGCATAAACCGGGTTCCCTGCTCGTTAAGTGTGGTTTGTTTAAGATAGTTACTTGTACAACTTTATAAATTTAAAGACCGAATAAAAACCACCATCATAGTCTTTTGGCGTCGTTGCCGGGGACGCGACGCATTCTTAGTTTAGTAGTGTAGTTCGATCCTGCTTTGTGTTTCAGCACAAAGTAATTACTTTTCAGTATTTAGTTTTAGGTCAAAATTAGGTTTAGCTTAATTAGGTCTATGAAGTCCCTCACTCGATGGTTTAACCCACAAGTGTAGAATACAACAAGTCAAGTAAGCACTAGATTGGACTAGTATTAAAATAAATATAAATGCAAGAATATATATAAAATAATACGTACTTAAGCAATATAGAGATAAGCTAGTAAAGTAAATGGTGAGACACAATGTAATTTTCAAGTGTATTTTATTTATTAATGTTAAATAAAATACAAGGTTGTTGCGGAACTAAGATATTACAAAGTAATTATCTAAACAACCTTATTAATTACAAGTGATCTAATATTTGCTAAATAAACTCTTTTGATCGAAATACTTAAAGTTGTGAAGTATAACTGTTTAGATCGAGAGTATATTTAAGCAAAGGCACCAAATTGCAAAAGTGTAATTTGGTCGAGGGAAGTGACTTGGTATATATAGGCTAAAAGAATAAATATAATATTCTTTTTGCCGTACAAATATGGTTACATGTATTTAAGGAAATTACATTAATTCCTTAAATGCGTTGATTAAATTACAAGAATAAAGTCACTTGATAGTGACTTGTCTTCTAATTAACCAACCACCTTTACATGCGTGTAAGGCTTTTAACAAAGGACAAATGGATTGTCCGGTTAAAGGCATGTAAAGGCATAAAGTCAATTTTTCGTAATCAGTGTTCAGACTTGTAAGGTCTAGAACACTGTCAAGGACTCCAGTCAGGAGATCTGGTAAGTCAGCCAGTGAGGTCCGCTATTTGTCAGACTTCTTTCTTTCAGACTTCCGTCTTCGACTTCAGTGAGAATGTTCTTTAGTGGAAAGATCTTGACTGGAGTGAAGTCTAGTGAACAAATCTGGTGGAATCCAGATTCCTGTACAAGTAACTTGTTCACTGGTCTTCACATAATTTCTGGACAAATCTTCAGAGGGCTCCAATAGTCACGTCTGGAGCGAGTCCAGTAAATCTGGACCTAACAAATTTCCTCTATTTGTTAAGAAATTATGCAAGGATTTTCAAGCTTTTATCTATACAGGTTTGTGCTTGAGAAAATCCTTGAAAAATCGACTAAGTCTAATTTTGAATTACTGGAGAGCCACTTTATAGATCTTCAGTGTTCCTAGTTTGTACATTTTAATTTCTAGACTTAATCTGTTCAAGTACTTGTGAAAAATAAAGCTTGCAACTTATATATAAAGACATCAACTGGTTGAAAGTTACAACTTTACATCAAAAATAAACAAAATACAAGTACAAAACAAAGATTCAGGTCCTTCTCTTTTCAGCATCCCCAGATGGCTCTTCTGTGGCCTTCCTCTTTGAACCTGGAGATGATGGTATAGTTAGTGCAGTCCTTAAGCCCAACTCCATCTCCATCAGTTCCTTCCTCATCTATTCCTTGGCAATCCTCTTCATAAAATACTTGACATCATTGGAAACATCTTTACCTCTTTAGGAAAGGCCAATCTCTCTATGTTCTTACCATCCAAATGCCCTGATTGACGTATTGTTTCTTTCATCAGTAAAGTTCCCTTCTCTGAAGAGTTTGACATGGAACTTTGAGAAATTTTCATGATTTTCTGCCAGATGGATCTCAGCACCCAATATTGGTCAGACATCAGCTCTGAATCTTGACAAATGCTCGTATTTTTCTTTTGTCTGAGCCTTTCTAACCAGGCTATCAACTTCCTTGGACACCTTTTTCTGAACAACCTCTTGTTGAATTTTTTCTTTGTCAATTCTTTCAGAAGTGTTCAAAGGAATTAACGTACTAAGATCCGCATCTCTATCAGCTTTGGTTCTTCGCACTGGAGGCTTCGACAGACCCTTGAACTTCTTTCTATATTCATTTTCAGGGACTGCAACATTCTTTCTTACTTGAGTCTGAAGCTTCTCCAGTGCTTCCCTTCTCTTGGCAATCAGATCCAATATACTCTCCCCATATATTTCTTACTCTCCCCATATATTTCTGAATCGTACATCTGTTCATCCTGGGAGTATATTGATCTTATATAAATATCATCCAGAGCTGCAATACATTGATGAATTCTAGGGTCATCCTTCATCTTCTTATAAACCTCAACTGGTACAAACAACCTTCCAGCATGATAGGAATCCAGAGTCCCCATTTTCGCCATATCTAACTTGTGAGTAGCCAACTCATTCTTTAGATTCTTCTTGAAGATTTCAATGGCTATGCATTGCTGCTCCAGTCTCTTGGACGTTTCATCACTAATAAATGGAAACTCCTCAACATTCTTCACACCAGAACTTTCTTCAATAGAATGTTTTTCAAGCTCCCCTCTAGATACCAAGTGCTTCTTTCCTTTCACCATTTTGATTTCTGTTTGAATATCTAGAAAGGCCTCGAAAACTAGTTCACTGGCATCAATACCAGTAACCTCTTGAGCTTGTTGTGCACTGGCATCAGTACCAGACACATTTGTTCCAACAATCTTCTTCTACACTTCAACTTTCTTCTGAAGATCACCAGCTTTTTCTTTTCCAGAAATTTCCCCCTTGGAAGCATCTCCAGACTGAAGATGATTCCACACTTGGTCCAGTTTATGTCTGTCAGTAGAATCAAAGGTTCTACCAGACACTGGAGAAATGTTGTTCACAGTTTTCCTCAACTGCATCACTTCCCTTTCGATAATCTGTAGATCCTGAGGAAAGTGGCGAGGCAACTGGTTGTCAATCATCTTTATTACTCCAGGCAGCAACCTATCACGAAGATTTCTGATGATTGTTTCAGAAACTTCTTCAGTTATTTCCTTCAGCATATCCCCCCCTAAATTTTCTGACAACTTCATCTCTGAGGGTGCTGACAACAGAATTCTTCTCAAGGGTTGGCCTGCTTTCCAGACAGCTTATTCTGGTGGTCAAGTTCTGAACCTCACCAGTCAGACTCGCCAAAGGTTGAACAATTTCGGCTTTGAGGGCAGTCTGAACTGATGTCACCGTATCCTCCTTTAATCCCTGGACTACAACTTGTATAAATTCAGAATTTTTATTTGTTGCCACAAAAAGTTCATCCAGTTTCTCAAAGACCATCTTCTCATTACCAGCAAACATGTTCATTTTTGACTTAAGATTATTGGAAATTAGATATTTAAAGTCAGAAATAACTTGAGAAGAAGACTCGAGTGATCTCTCCAGGTCCGCCACCTTATCAAAAAGGCCTTGGACCTCGGTTGAAGAAGAAGAGGAGAGACCACTGGAAGGATTGGTGGTTCTGGTGATAGAAGATACTGGCAACACCCTTGTGATATTTTCAGTTGATTGGGTAACTACCAGTGGTTCAGAAGTTTGAAGGGGTTGATTTTCTGGTGTAGAAGGTGATTCAGAAGTTGTTGGTGTTGTTGTTGTTTGTTCTGGAGGAGATGTTGGTGTATTTTCTGGAGGTGGAGGAGGCATTTCTTTCAGAAATGACTGGGAGACAGAATGGATAATGCGATCAACTTCTTCTTCTCCCAGAAAACTCATGTTTACATCAAAATTATTGGCTTCAAACAGTGGAGAATCAACCATATCCCAATCTGGGCCGGTTCCACCTGCCTGGTCCTCTACTTGAAGATTCTCCTCCACTCTATTTAAATCAATCTAAGCACCCTAATCCAGATTATCTCTTACAACCTGCTCAGTTTGTTCCCCCTCAACTCCTTCAACAATTAATGACCCATCAGCAGTCATGATGTCCCCACTTGTAGAAGTTGAGACTGGTATTATTAGAGGCGATCCTGACCCTCTCTCTTCTTCACCACTTCCTTCTAGAAGAACTGTGGAAGTGGTTGCTTGTGGATTTGCCTAATTAATGTCTCCAGAGTCCTGTTGAGAAGATTCTGAAAGAGATGAGACCAAAACTCCGTCTCTCCTAAGACGACGAGTTTTATTCCTTGGTCTGGTGGGATTAGGAGCTACTTGAGTAATGGGTAACACCCTTTCAGCAGTAACAACTTCAATGGGTTCTTCATTGTTTTGAGGCTCACCTGCAGCCTCTTCTAATTCATCTGATGATGATGCATTGGCTTCTTCTTCTTGTATTCTAAACTGATATAACATCACCAATGGAATGTCAACCTCAGTAGGAGATGAGGTTAACTGGTTGAGATCCCTCAGATATTCACATAATGAAAAATGAGTTGTATTTACAGTATACTCATTTTTTAAAGCCCTTCTGAAGATAATAGACAAAAATCAAATAAAGGGAATGAAGGCTTTCCTGCTCTTGACCTTCAATCTGTCCACCAGATCATTAAAGAATATCTGGGGAAAATCCACCCTATACCCATGCCACAAACAATAGGCAATCTGGAGCTGCGTTTGATTTATTTGGTCTAAGCCTCCAGAACTGCCACCCAAACATTGAACAAGATGTGTGAAAAAGTATCTCCATGAATCAGTTAGCTTGCTCATATAAACAGTGCCCTTCCTGAGCAGCTGGCCATTCTCATCTACAATTTCAGTATGCCCCATCAACCTGCACACTTCCCTGGTATTGATGTCAGAAGGAATTTCATTAGGCATCTCATTTTCATCAAAATAATTCATTCTCAGGGCATCTCTGAGAGAATTAACAGTAATGGTGAAGTTCTTGGTGTCTTGTTTAAGTGTGTAGTAGATGGATTCATCACTTTCCACATACACGGCAGTGTACCAAAACTCACATAGATATTCATGGTACATCTTGCCCGAATTCAAGTTTAGAGCACCATACAAAGGGCTGCTTAAGAAGAAGTGTTTAGCCTTCCAATGATGGATGTTGCCGAATGATTAGTCGTGAGTTTGGCCATCCAGTTGTTCATGTTAATTCTAATGGCGTAGGCAGTGAGAGAAATGTGATTGGCCTTTTTAACGGTGGCTACCGGAGCATAATTGGCAGCTAAAAGATTTTTAGGAGATGGTTTGGAAGCCATTGAAATTTATGAAGATGAAACTGAGAGAATTCAGGATTGATAAAAAAAAAATTAAGAGGAGAGATAAGTATAGGAGTATATGATTTTCGAGATAAAACTGAAAAGTGAGATAAGTATGGGTATTTATTGAGGAAAGAGAAAAATGGAATTCAAAACGGTAAGTTTGAAATGTTTCAAAACAATTTTGATCGGTTTTGACATCCACATTTAATGTTTCCCATCACACATAAATGTATGATGGTTGACAGCCCACAAAATTACCAACTTGTACTTTTTGTCTTCCCAAGGTAACAAAACCATCATTTTTAGTTGAAAAAGTCATGCCACGTAAGATGAACAGTAACTGTCCAGATAAAAAGTTTGTATGGATGGCACGCACTAGCATCAAGTATTAAAAATATTATGACTTGACACACCAAGACTCATTTCAATGCATCTGGAGGTTGACTAGACACTTCAGTATTACTGGTGGATTAGGCCAGTAGAATATACACTGATGGTACACTGGAGGGACATTCCAGTACGTATCCAGATTAGACCATTCTGGTAATCCTCAAACACGCACATCAACTAATATAGACAAATGAGAGGGACACATTTACAAAGCGACTGAAGTTACTTCAACATGCATGTCAGCTTATCTAGTATTAATGAGAGGGACACATTTACAAGGTACTAGAAACATTTTCCAGAAAAATTTGTCCAGTGAGAAAATAAATGAATAAAATCCCTTGAAACTTAGATAAATATTAAATATGTGGTCTGAGTCTTTCCCCCTGGAATGGTGATCCATAAATCTATCAGTGTAAAGATAGTATCACAAAGGTGTTCGATAGCTTTACTGGTATAGATTTATAAATTTGGAATCAAAGAACCCTGCCAGTGTCACAAAGGCGTTCATAACACGGTTCCAGATTAAAGGGTTCAACATTCCCAACTTACTGACAAGATATTGAAAAGTTTTCTCATCCAAAGGTTTCGTAAATATGTCAGCGAGTTGTTTGTCGGTGGGGATGAAGTGGATTTCAACATCATTTTTCATAACATGATCACGAATGAAATGATACTTGACATTAATGTGTTTTGTCTTGGAGTGCATGATTGGATTGTTTGAGATAGCAATGGCACTAGTATTATCACAAAAAATACGGGTTTTTGAATACTTATCTGAGCACAACAGCTAGCTGCAGACACATATTCTGCTTCAGCAGTGGATAAAGAGACTGATGTTTGCTTCTTACTGGTCCAGCTCACCAGTTTGCCACCAACGAAATGACATCCACCAGTAGTGGATTTCCTGTCTATCTTACAACCTCCATGATCTGAATCTGAATAACCCATTAAATATAAGCCTGAGCCTTTGGGATACCAAAGGCCCAAACTAGGAGCACCCTTAAGGTACTTCAGAATGCGCTTTACAGCCGCCAGATGAGATTGTTTTAAGTTACACTGATATCTGGCACAAAGACATGTTGCAAACATTATATCTGGTCTACTGGTAGTTAAATACATTAGTGAACCAATCATGCCTCTATAGGCAATGGTGTTCACTAGCTTCCCATCAGGGTCTGAATCTATTATTAAAGGTGCATAAATTGGAGTTGATTTTGAAGGTGAAGAATTCATATCGAATTTTATTAAAATATTTCTAACATATTTTTCTTGATTAATAAAAATACCATCACTGGTTTGTTTAATCTGGAGCCCAAGAAAAAATGTTAATTCACCCATCAAACTCATTTCAAATTTTGAAGACATTATTTTCAAAAATTTCTTGCACAAAGATTCATCAGTAGAGCCAAAAATAATATCATCAACATAAACTTTTACCAACAGAAGATTACCTCTTTCACGAGAAATAAATAAGGTATTATCAACTGCACCTCTTTTGAAACTGTTTTCAGATAAGTGTTTGGTCAGAGTATCATACCAGGCTCGAGGGGCTTATCTGAGGCCATACACTGCCTTCTCCAAACGATATACCCAATGTGGATGCTTTTCATCAGTGAAGCCTGGAGGTTGCTTGACATAAACTTCTTCTTCTAATTCTCCATTCAAAAATGCACTCTTGACGTCCATCTGGTAGGCCTTGAACTTATGATGGGCAGCAAAGGCTAAAAACATTATAATGGCTTCTAACCTTGCTATAGGAGCAAATGACTCTTCAAAGTCAAGATCTGTCTGGACATACCCTTGTGCAACTAATCTGGCCTTATTTCTTATCACATGTCCATCTTCATCAACCTTATTCCTGAAGACCCATCTGGTTCCAATTGGTTCTTTCTTGCCAAATGGAGGAGGAACCAGATGCCAAATTTTGTTTCGTTCAAACTGGTGAAGCTTTTCTTGCATAGCTATCACCCAGCTTGGGTCATTCATTGCCTCGTCAATCTTCTTCGGTTCAATCAGTGATAAGAAGCTGACATATAAACATTGTTCTTTGGAGGCACTTCTGGTTTGAACCCCTCTACTGGAGTCACCAATAATCTGGTTGATTGGGTGAGCTTTATTCCACTTAGAGTAATGACCAGGATTATTACGAACAACAATATCAGTGCAAGAATTCAATTGATTTTCTGGAATTGGATCTTGCCAGACAACATCAACGTCTTCAACAGAATATGTAAGCTCACGATTTGCATCATGAAAATCTTTATTTAAAGGCATTTCTTGAATTATTGGCTCAAAATCAATTGAAGCTGATACTGGAGGAGTAGTACGAACATCTGATCCAATAACAAGTTCATAGGGTAGTTTGAAACTTATTGATGGATAAAATGAAGTATTACTGGGAGGTTTCTCAAATTGCACTGGTTTCAAGTCAAGATGACTTGAAACATCTTCAGATGAATCCTTGATAGGATCAAATTCACCAAAGATAATTGGATTTTATGGGGGAGAAGTAAGGGTTGGCTTTTTATTGATTGCTTCATTGGATTCATCAAATGTGACATGTATTGACTCTTGAACCTTTTCCAGTCTCTTGTTGTAAACTCTGAAGGCTTTGCGAATGGCTGAATATCCTAAGAAATATCCCTCATCAGCTTTGGCATCAAATTTGCCTAACTGGCTAGAGTCATTCAGGATGTATACTGGACATCCAAAAACGTGAAAATAACCAATATTTGGTTTTCTATTTCTTAATATTTCACAACATGTCTTATTGTGTCGCTTCATGTACATTGAACGATTCTGGGTGTGACAAGCAGTTGCAATTGCTTCAGCCCAGTACATTTTAGGAAGACCAGATTCAACAAGTGTAGATGCAGATTCGTTGTGACAATCGCAACATAGATTTGATTATCGTTTATGTTTTTAGGAACTTGTATGTAATCATTTAAATAAGAACTTATGTTGATATTTAATGATTACGTTTGAACTTCAATATTATATCTGTTTATGTTTTGTATTGTGTTTGTGTGTTATATATTGTTTGCAGGTACAAGAACATAGAATCAAGGTTTATAAGTGTCGTAGAACACTTAAACGATGATTGGATGTTATGTACGAGCCAAGCAAAGTTAAACAAAGAGTCAAAAGCACGTCCCTCGTGCTGACGTCATCAGCGTGAAGGATTACCCTCGTGCTGACATCAGCACGAGGTGAATTGACTTAGTTTTAATTCGGGCCTAATTACGCGATTAAGGCCGAAGCCCACACAACCCAATACTTAACTATTATAAATACAAGACCTAATCTACGAAATTAGGTTAATGATTGACGAATTCTTGAGAGTTCTTCACGAATTTACGATTTAAGGTTATTTGTTCCTTCGTGTGATCTTCTACACGAACCACAAGCCTTGTGCATCTCCTTGGGTTAATTAATTACTTATTAATTAACAAAAGGCAATAGCAATCTAGTTATCTCAAGAGGATTCCGGATTCTTGACATAACGAATCACATCTTATTACGATCCACGCAACGATAGGGCACCTTTCAAGTGGTATCAGAGCCCTAAGGTTGATTACCAGAAGGTTTAAGAGTGTTTGATTCGCTATTGATTGCAAAATCAATTCGAAATTCGTGTTTTTGGTCAAGTTCGTGCTCTTCTTCGTGTTACTTCGTGCATACGTCAGCACGAAGTGAACTTCGTGTTCGTGATAACGTCATCAGTTAACTTCGTGTTAACTTCGTGCCACGTCAGCGCGAACCACTCTTCGTGACTTAGGTCGTGACTTGTGTTTCGTAATTCGTGCTTCGTGCCACGTGTCCTTCGTGCTTCGTGTACCTCGTGCCACGTGTCCTTCGTGTTATACGAACTAAGTAGTTTTTCGTTTTACTTGAATTCAAAAGATTCAAAATGACTACCATCCCAGCTGCCGCAAACTCACCCAATGCCTTACTTATCAGCTAGATGATCATGGATGATCATGCATGATCATGAGGTTGGTCGGGGTAATACACCTCCAAAGCTTTTCCGTATGGAAAACTATTGGATGTGGAAGAGACGTTTTGAAGACTACATTCGTCTCACTGACATGGAAATGTGGCTAGTGATAACTCAAGGTTTTGATTGGCCTTCATATGAGAAGAACGGAGTGATCAGTGGGTATACTTATGCTGATATGCCTATTGAAGAACGTAAAAGATACGCTGTTGAAGGAAAGGCATTGTTTACTCTTACTATGGCCTTGCCTCAAGATAGTGTACATTTGTTTAAAAAGTACACTACTTCAAAGGATTTATGGGATGCCCTCGAAAGATATTGTGAGGGCGATGTAACTTTGAAGAAAAGTCGTATCAAGCTTCTCAAGCGTCAGTATGATGCCTTTAATGGACTGAAAGGGGAATCTCTTGACGAGATTATTATTCGATTCAGTCATTTGACCACTGAGTTGTCATACTTTGAAGTTGTTTATCCTCAAACTGAGCTAGTTGATAAGTTTCTGGATTCACTGCCTAAGACTTGGACTGATTATGTTCATCAACTTCAAGATGATCAGGAATACAGTTCATGGTATTTTGAGAAGGTAGTCTCCAAGCTGAAGAACAGAGACATGAAGAGAAGAATTAAAGACACTCACTCGGATTTTACACAAGATCCATCCTTATATAATGCTAAATCTGTTCATTTAGCAAGCTCCAGCTCAGGAAACAACGCATTTCTAAGTGGTGCAGAAGCTACACCAATAGTAGATGCTGAAGGTATTGCCGGATATGTTGCTTATGACAATACAAATTCAAATGTTAAGAGCAATGTACAATCTTTCCACTCTATGCCAATGAGTATGAGTTCTGCAGAAGGAAGAATGAGTGATTACTCAGCCTTTTGTAATGCTCATGAAGCATTTATTGGGGGAAAGGTTACTGATCCTGCAGTAAATGATGAGGATTACAATCAAATAGATCCTGATGATTTGGAAGAAATGGATCTACAATGGCAGCTTGCTATGCTTACTATTAAGCTCAGAAGATTCACTCAGAGAACTGGGAGACCTATAGGTAATGGTACTAAAGGCTTTGACAAATCCAAGGTGAAATGTTATAATTGCGATAGATTTGGTCATTTTGCAAGAGAGTGTCAATGACCTAAGAGGATTGATAATACCGTTGCTGGTCGTCAAAATTACAATCAATGCGGTATTACTCCGAATAATCATAATCCGATGATACCTCGAATCATGCCTACATGGTAGAATTATATGATGAGGTAGCTGCAACGATTGATTATGTTGTGTACTCAAGTGAAGAAAGTGCATCTGAGATAGTACAGAAGAATATGTGTATTGTTGCTGAGACAGTAAGATCTGAGAGTGAACAAATGACTGCAGTGAAAGCATCTGAAGAAAAGGAAGAGTCATCAAATCCTGCTGATGACATTTCCATGAAGAGCATTGAAGAGCAGATGAAGAACTTCGTGATACCTGAAGGTATGACAACTGAAGACTTTGTTGCATACATGGCAGATTGCAAGGCTGCAGATCAGAAGGTATCTTCTTCTTTATCTTCTATAATTGACGTATGTAGAATGGTGTCGGATTTAAAACTTGAGGTGTTTATTTTGAATAAGTCAGTTATTAACTTAACTAGTCAGAACAACATGTTTAAAAAAGAAAACGACTCTTTGTTTGCCAAAAATTCCGGTTTGGTAAAACAAGAAAGTCTTTATCAAGATAAAATTTGTGCATCTGATAAGGATATTCTTGCACTAAAAGAAAAACTAAAAGAGTCAGTCCTGATGGAAAAAGTGGGAAATGAACAATATGCTCAACTAACTGAAGACTTTTCTAAAAAGGAGAAAGAATTAGTTAACGCAAAGTTGGAGATAGTTAAGCTTAATACAAGACTAGATCAAATTAGGGGATCTGATTTAATACGATCAATGCAGATGCAAAAACCTGTACCACGGGATTCAAAAGATAAAAGTGGTTTGGGTATGAGTTATAATGAAGTTAGAGGTCCATTCAATGATAATTATATGGAGTCTCTAACACAGCTTACTGAAAAGATCGATATTGGTGAAATTGGTCTAATCATTTCAGAAAAACGAAATGTTGATCCTAAGACCCCTAAAAGCTCTAAAAGCTCAATTGATAAAATTAAAGAGGTTAACAAGAAACATAAGCTTGAAAGTTCATTTGTTAAACTAGTGGTTCCTAAGAAGGGAGTTTATGATGCTAGTACTTCTAAAG
Source organism: Erigeron canadensis (assembly GCF_010389155.1). NCBI lineage: Eukaryota > Viridiplantae > Streptophyta > Magnoliopsida > Asterales > Asteraceae > Erigeron > Erigeron canadensis. Next base: position 9,908,528 of record NC_057764.1, read on the forward strand.
GATCTAGTCAAGTAAAGTCAACTTGTCCTGTTGATAAGAACATTAAATGTTTTACAATGAAAGGATGTGATACTGTTTTTTACATCCAATGAAATTGATTTTGAAAAGATAGATCATGACAAGATTGATAAAGTATGGAATAAGGATGAATCTACGTCTAGTGGAGTCCACTTAACCCCATCTAAGACTCATAAGAATTCTCAAAAAAAGGTACATTTTTTGGGTAAAAATGAGTCAACTGGTTTATCAAAAGAGGAGTTAGCCACAATTGAACTTAAGGAATGTTTAGGCATGACTTCAGCCGAGTTTGATGTTAAAGCTAAGAAAGCAAGAGCTAAAAAATCTTGTTTCTATTGTTATGAAGTAGGAAATGTTTATAGTTGCTGTCCAAATAGGAAACGGAGATGTCCTGATAAGGGTATGTCTTCTGGAGGATCTAGTGACTCAGATATTGTTGCTCATAATAATAGATCTAAGACTCCAAAACGACAGAGACCTTCACAGAATACTACTTCTAGTATTGTAAGTCTGTGTCGTTCTCGTACACCTCAAAGGAGTAATTCACCTAGGAAGATAACTCAACAAAATCGATCCCCTCCTGTTAGAATTAATAGTTCGTCTAAATTCTATGATCGATTAGGGAGTCAACCTAGATTTGGTACTCACTCACCAAGGAATTTATCTCATAACACTCGTTTCATTTCACCTAAGAAACAGTCCGTGACACCATCTTCATCCAAGGCTCCATTACAGAGCGATGGATATTGGACCGAATTGATCATTAGAGATGAATTCGGCAAACCTAAACCTCAAAAGGTTTGGGTTCCCTTCAGAAACTAACCATCTTATCGTCTAATGTGCAGAGAGAACCAAGGAAGCCTATCAGTCTTTGGTATGTTGACAGTGGATGCTCTTGGCACATGACAAGGGACAAGAACGTTTTGTCTAATTATGAAGATGTAAATGGCTCATATGTTAGTTTCACAGGTCCCAAGGGCGACAACATCTCGGGCCAAGGTGATGTTGTCAATGGGAAGATTAGGCTGGAAAAGGTCAATTATGTGGAACAGTTATCACATAATTTATTAAGTGTTTCTCAGGTTTGTGACAAGGGTAACACTGTCCATTTTAATGAGAAAGAAGCACTTATATTGAAACCAGGATATGTTATTCATGAAGACTGGATCCTGCTGAAAGATCCTAGGAAGAGAGACATCTATGGCCTTGTGTTAGGTGTTGATAATCCAGAGGAGTCTGTTTGCTTGTTATCGAAAGCAAACGAATCTGAATCTTTATTATGGCATAAGAATTGGACATATTAATTTCCGAAAGATGAATGACATTGTCAAACATGGTTTGGTTGATGGCGTTCCCATGAAGCGGTTTGGAATGAAAGACAAATGTGTACCTTGTCTGAAAGGTTAACAACAAAAGTCTGCCCATAAACCGAAACAAGAACATTCTATTGCCAATCCTTTTGAGTTACTTCACATGGATTTATTTGGTCCAGTAAATGTAAGAAGTATCGGTGGGATTCACTACTGTTTGGTGGTTAGTGATGATTACTCGAGATTCTCATGGGTATTCTTTCTTAAATTGAAAGATGAAACTCCGCAGATTTTGATAAATTTCTTTGTCGAAACTGAAAACATTTATGGAGTTCGTGGTAAGAGAATCAGGAGCGACAACGGAACTGAATTCAAGAATAATGTGATGGATGTCTTTTGTTTGTCAAAGGGAATCGAACATCAATACAGTTCTCCGTATGAACTACAACAGAATGGAGTCGCTGAAAGAAAGAATAGGACTCTAATCGAGACAGCCAGAACTATGCGTGCAGATTCAGGGCTTCCTACTATGTTTTGGGCGGAAGCGGTGAATACAACTTGTCATATTTTAAATAGGGTTACTGTAGTTAAGCATCATAATAAGACATGTTATGAGCTTAGAAGAAACCGAATTTACAGAATGTTGAACCATTTGGTGTACCATGTACTTTCTTGAAGTATCTACCTCAGTCAAAGTTTCATTCAAAGGTTGAAGAGGGATTTCTCATGGGTTATAAACCGGGAACATCAATTCGACGGGTTTACAACAAACAAACCGGCAAAGTTGATTTGGGAACAAATGTCAAGATTGTCAGTCATAAGCCCGCTATACATTCTGGAAGTGGCAAAAACTTCGATTATGATAGTGTGTTTAGTTCACTACATGGTCCTGATTCTTATTCAGATCCTGAGACAGTTGACGATGTGATTATTTTAGGAGATCACATGGATAATTCTCCTATATCTCCGCCTACTCGGAATGTCGATACTACTTCAACCAACGTTCAGTCTAATACTGATGTTGATGAAAGTGGTAAGGACAAGGTTAAGACACCAGATTCAGACAATAATGAACCCACAAACACTACACCACCTACTCCATCAAAGGTTACACTGCCTGATGATGATCCTATTTCTGAAGAATCGGAAGATAATTTTAGCTCTCCTGAGTTTCAGATTAGAACAAATTTAGGAGAAAGTTGAATGTTGATTCGGTTCCTCAATATCGAATTAATAAGGATCACCTAGTTGAAAATATTCTTGGAAATGCTACAGAACCTGTTCGAACTAGAAATCAGTTGAATAAGGATCTGACTAGTTTGTTTTGTGAAGTGAAAGACACTGGATTGATAACTGAGTGTTTATATTCTGGTTTCATTTCACAAGTAGAACCTAAGAATGTTAAGGCAACACTTCAAGATCCATGTTGGGTTGAAGCTATGCAAGAAGAATTAGCTCAATTTGAAAAACTTGGAGTTTGGGAGTTAGTAGATGTGCCTAGAGGTAAAGAACCGATTGGAACTCGTTGGGTATATAAATGCAAACGAGATGACAAAGGGATCGTTACTAGAAATAAAGCACGTTTGGTTGTTTAGGGGTTTGCACAACGAGAAGGATATGACTATAATGAAACTTTTGCACCAGTTGCTAGGATTGAAGCTATAAGGTTATTTTTAGCTTTTGCAAGTTTCAAAGGTATAAAGGTGTATCAGTTAGACGTTAAGAGTGCCTTCTTGTACGGTGAAGTTAAAGAAGAAGTGTATGTTTACCAACCACCGGGGTTTGAAGATCCGAATTATCCAAGAAGAGCATATCGACTGGATAATGCTCTTTATGGATTGCATCAAGCACCCAGAGTGTGGTATGAAAAATTGTCGACGCATTTGTTGACAAATGGATTTACAAGAGGATCGGTAGACAGCACATTGTTTATCAAGTGGAAGAAGCGAGAGTATCTAATTGTATAAGTTTACGTGGATGATATCATTTTTGGGTCATCTAATATAAAGATGTGCAAAGAGTTTGAAATGAGCATGAAAAATGTATTTGAAATGAGTGCAATGGGGGAATTACAATTTTTCCTCGGACTACAAGTAGATCAAAGGAAAGATGGATTCTTTATTCATCAGTCTAAGTATGTCGATGACATCTTGGAGAGGTTTCAAATGTTAAACTCCAAGAAATATGGTACTCCTATTCAACAAAATCATGGTTTAGGAGTTCTTGATCCGAAAGATGAACTTGTGGATGCAACTTATTATCGTGCTATTATTGGCTCATTGATGTATCTGACTGCTTCGCGTCCAGATATTATGTTCGCTGTTTGTCTTTGCGCTAGATTTCAAGCTAGTCCGAAAGAGTCACATTTGACTGCAGCAAAGCGTATTCTACGTTATCTTAAGGGAAACCAAGGGCTTGGTCTATGGTATCCAATGGGAAGAACGTTTGATTTTGTTGCATATACTGATTCGGACTTTGGCGGTTGTAACAATGACAGAAAGTCTACGACTGGTGGTTGTCAGTTGTTAGGAGGAAGATTAGTATCGTGGCAACGCAAGAAGCAGACATGTGTTGCTCAGTCTTCATGAAAGGCAGAGTATATGGCTGCTGGTAGCTGTTGTTCCCAGATATTGTGGATTCAGCAACAACTTTGTGACTACGGTCTGGATTTTCTTGATACTCTTATTAGAATAGACAATAAGTCAGCTATAGACATTACAAATAACCCTGTCATGCATAAGGTCACCAAGCATATTGATATTAGGCATCATTTCTTGCGTGATTGTGCCCAAAAGAAGTTAATTCATTTGGAAAAGGTTATAACCGATGATAATTTAGCTGATCTGTATACCAAAGCATTTGATAAGATTCGATTTGAGAAGTTAATTCTTCTCAATGGGATGAAGAATGCTGATTCATATTAAATCTCTCAAAGAACTAATTTTGTAAGTTTGTGTCTGTAAATAGCTAGAATCATAAAAATACAAAAAGAGTTCTTAGTGTCATAAAAACCATAAAAATGTGAAAAATCAGAAAATGACAAAAATATGGGAGAGATTTAAGTTAACGCTGTCAGATGATTAGAAGTGAGGATACTTAGCTTTTAAGTCTGCTTAATCGTAATATAACTGCTTAGTTCAGTGATTACAATTTGGGATATATTGGTAGGCACAAAGTAGCAAGGTTTCCTTAATCTGAACTTAATTTATACAATGTTCTTGTGGGAAACATATTCAGATATATGGCTGAGAATGCTTGCTTTTCGGTAATGAATTGATCTAGTCCTTAAATTTTGTGAAAGATCTAGCATTACTATAAGATTTCTTCAATGTATAGGCAAAAACCTCTACTCATCATGAGCATGAAAGTTAAATGTGATATTGTTTATGCAAATGAAATGAATGAAAATTAAAGGGCTAATGTGGTCTTTGAGATTCGGACAAGTATGTCCTCATGGTGTCTTTGTATACCTAGCCTACCTAAAGCTTCCAACTTGGGATAGGTTGTTAGAAAGTTCGCTATATGGGTCTCATAGAAAATCACGGGTTCCTTATAAACAATGAAATGCAAAAGAAAATACGCTAAATCACAAAGTAATTAAATTCTGTTATCTAAAAAGTGTCTCATGATTTGTTAAGGATGTTTTTGAATATACATTGAATATTTGTTATCTTAGTGCTTGTATCGATTACGGAAGTATATCTGAATGTGGGTCACATAAGTTCGCAAACTATTCAATGGCATATTAGGCTACTCGGGTTACATGGTGACTGTCCTTGGCCAGGGTATGTCAAAAGTGTCATAACTCAAAGGAAACTGGAAGTACCGAGTGTTTAAGAGGACAAATATACCGATAATCGTGGTTGGGTCACTGTTCATAACTAATAATAAGAGAATTATTTCTCACTTGCAGACTTATGTAAATGCTAATCTGATCTAATCTGCAGAAACTTAGAATTTCTTGTAAATAAATAAAGTAGTTATTTTGTTTTATTTTGTAGTTTATTTTGTTTTCAGTTTTCTTTTTATTTTGGTTCTTGTAATAAGTGTCAGTTTGTGTGTCAAACTAGTTCTTATTGCACGAGAGATTTGATAAGCATCTAATGATTCTGTAGGAAGTTATATGATTCTTAGTGAATTATATGAGTCTTGTTGCTTATGGTATGTATGTTTAAAAGATAGATTTTCTAATTAATACATAAGTTGTTTAATTTAGAAAATGAAATGGATTTGAAATTGAAAAGTCAAAATATTTTTGAATGTGTTTCAAGTAAATTTTTGAAATTTCAATTGTTTTTGGTTGATAAGTATGCTTAACAAAGATTGGACTTGACTTAGATTTTTGATCGATAGGTTAAGATTTTGATTGTTTTGCATATTTATAATTTTTGTTGATTTTGATGCATTGATGAAGTTTGTTAAGTGTGCAGGATACAGATAATAAACTCATTTTAAATGTCGTTGGCATCAAAAATTTCAGATTGTGATTGAAGGCAAAATTATTTTCGCTTGCTTATTGGGATTGCCTTGCGATGGACAATAAAAGCCTATCAGAAATTGCTTCTACAGACTGTGTTACAAGGATGGCTTGTCTTGTAATTTAACCTAAGACTTAAAGTGATAGGTTACCATTGTATTATCAAGATCATAACCTAAGATGTAAGGTGATAGGTTGTTGATATGATATTTTGCTGTATTGTAATGCAAACTTACATTAGAATGATTTGCATTGTTGAGTTAAACATCAATGAAGAAATGATCGATTTTATGTCAAGATAATAATGTAAGATTTATTTGATACATTATTGTGATGACAAGTTAGTAAAGATGATTTACGCTAGCATATTCGAGTAGATACAGGTTCTTAGTAACGAGTATCTACAGGTTTATGTTTCTGGAATTTCTGGAATTTTTCCTTGTTTAAATTTCTGGAAAATTCGCGAAATTTGGCTAAGGAATGAAGCTTATGTGGTTTAAACACTGAAAATTCGAAATCACCTCGTGCTGATGTCAGCATGCCTCGCGCTGACGTCATCACGAAGCTCACGAACTGCGTGTTCGGCCCGGCCCATGTGGATTCGAATATATATATGGGTTATTACTATTCATTAATTACTTTTATCCGAAGTTAAACCCTAAATTACCAAACGAACTTCCTCTCCTTCGTGCGACTATTTATTCGTATCCCTTTTCGATCGATTTCATCCTCTTTTCGTGTTTGTTACTTAGATTTGTTGGTACTTTCACGATCTATGATTGATTATTGATGTTTTGACTATCAGGACTAACGATTTCTTGTCGTTATAATGCCCAAATTTTGAATCTTCTTCGCGTGAACAGTAACTAGGATGAACCATGGATTAAATCTTTGATTTTTGATGATTTGGACTTAAATTGGACTTAAAATTGGATTAATTGATGTTTAAACATGTTCAGTCTAACAAAACTGTAAGTAAACAAGTGTTAAATCAAGATTAATCAAGGAAATTTGTGTTTCGGTCACTATTCACACGAAGAACACGAACCAACTTCGTGTTCATCGAATTTGTTTCGATTTTGTTTTCTGGGCATACATGAACCATAAACAAGTCCACGATGATGTTTTTGATCAATTTTAACCTCATATGGAGATGTTTTTGATCTTCGTGTTTCTGGGTTCATATTGGCTCGTGCTGATGTCACGACGAGGGAAATTTTCCTCGTGATGACGTCATCACGAAGCAGAAAGCCAAAACCCTAATTTTTATTTTCGTTTATTCTAACTTTGTTTTTCTTGTCGTTTTTGTCTGTTTTTGTGCAGGTATGGCAGGACAAGGTAACAACGCTCGTGTGTTCGTCAAGGAGCACAATGCTGCACTCGATCTCAACATTACGCAGACAGGGTGCACTTCAGAGTTTCACGGTGTCCTACGATTTCTTGCACGTTCTCGTGTTCATTTTGCAGTAACAGAGAACCCTCCGTTGGTGATTAGTCTCATTCAGGATTTTTGGAACTCAGCCCGTTCAGTGCAGATGGATGCTCATACGTACATTCGCACTACTGTTGGAGGCCGTTCATTCTCGTTCTCGGCTGGGGACTTACGGACGATTTTACACTTGGGTGATGTCGAGATAGAGCATGGTTCGACTGAGTTTTTTGAGGAATTCTGTGATGGTGCTCTACGTCGTTTGGGGTATACTGGTGCTATTTCTTACCCATACTTCAAGAATCATCTTCGTGGCAAATGGAAGCTTCTTGCTTACTATTTGTTGAAGGCCATTAGTCATTGGAGTACAGGCTATGACTAGATGAATATACAGAATGCTTCTCAGATGGTTGCCTTGGTGCTGAACAAGCCATATATCTTCTCTCAGTACATTTTTGATAATATGGAGAAGCAGTTGAGGTCATTTGGTACAGACAAGAAATTCTTTCTGTTTCCAAGATTTGTGATGATCATAATTCGTCACTTTGCAGCTGATTTGCCATTTGACGGTCCTACGTTTAATTTAGGTCGTCCTACTTATAAGGCATTTGTTGAAAGTTTGAAGCACTTGTCGGGAAGAAATGTTCCGAATGCGGTTGATAATCCACCTCTGTTCGGACATTTGCTTAATCTTAACTATGTTGCACCCAGACAAGGTTGGGAAGATGAAGAACCTGTTGTTGCTGCTGCTGGTGATGATCAGGCTCGAGAAGATCCTCATGAAGAACGAGTTGATCAGTTTGAGGGACTTAATGATGTTCCTCTGTATGCTAGTGATTTGGAGCATGATTCTGATATGGATGCTCTCATGGAGGATATTGATGATCCTACAAATCTTGTACCACCATCTACTGGAGTTTCTACTTCTACTTCTGCTCCAGTTGATGTTGATGTAGGTCCTTCTGAAGTCCCGGTTAATGTTGTTGAGGATTCGGAAGATGAAGAAGAGGAAGAAAGACTGCCAAAGCGAAGAAGAAGACATGCAAGATCTCAAGTTGAAGTTGATAGAGACTTTGCTGCTTGTAATGAAGCCATGGAGAGGTCTCATGCACCTACTATTGGTGATACTCCATTGGTTGCTGCTTTAACAGCTTCTGTCTCTGAGATTCCTGCTTCTGTGTCTGCTCCTTCTTTTGGTATTGTTATTGGGGAGAGAAGGTCGAGACCAAAGTTTATAATAAGGGAAATGGTTCTCGCGCACAAGTTGTTACTGAGGCTACAACTGTTACGATTCCTGCTGCTCTGGAGTCTACAGTTCGTCAAGAGCCAGAGCCGACACTTGTTGCTCCTAGGCCTTCGTCTGCTCCTATTCAGGCGACCGTTCCTGTTTCTACTGTCAAGGGACGTCTGTTGGCTCCTCTGCAAAGACCACAGATGCCTCCCACAGGAACTTTCAGTGCTCGTATGCCTTCGTTTGAAGCTACGATGCCACCTCAGGCCTCTACATCTGATGTTGCTTCTACGTCACATCCAGTTGCTCCTGTTCAAGTGCAGCTGAGTCGTTTATTTTCAGAGAAGAAGATGTTAGAGATGAGGGTCACAGCTTTGGAGAGTCAGCTTAAGCTCCAAGCTACTAAGCATCAAGAAGAGATGGACTTAATGACAACACTTGTTCATTCACTTGGTTCTAGAATTGACCAATTCTTGGCTCAAGGGGGAGATAAAGATGGTTGTAAGGATGATTAGCTTGCTAAGAAGACAAGAGATGATGATCATGAAGATCAAGATCAAGCTCAAGATCCAAATCAACAACAAATAGATGGTGAGCCAGGGAATAGAGGTCAAGATCAAGATGCTGCTGATGATGCTATGGACACAGAGACTGCAGATATTCAGGGGAAGTCATCAAGACAAAGAGAGTCAGAGATTGCTGGTACAGCTGGTTCTAGTACTTCTAGGTTTCAAGATAAAGGAACAGCTGTGATGACCGCTCCAGATGCAGATCCTGATGATCCAGATAACAATGATGATGGGGAAGATTCCAATTCAGGTAACTCCAATTCTAATTCTGATAGAATAGAAAGGGAGATAGTGAATGATCCTCATAATCATTTAGAAAAAGAAAATCTTAGCAAAGGAAAATCTACTCAGGATAGTGAGTCAACTAAGACTGATTCTACTACCAATGCCTCTATAGAGTCAGATTTGCACCCTTTAATTGTGCATAGACTAGAAAAGAGATTGGGATATGATCCACAAGCTCATATGAGAGCTAGAGCAGAGATTATGGATTATGATAATTATTATGATCCAGGATCACTTAGGGATCAAATGAAAGAACAGTCAGGGTTAACTCATACATCTTCAGAGTCAGAGTCAGATTCGGATTTAGATTCGGATTATGAACCTTAGTGCTAATGATTTTTGTTTTTGTTTTTGTAATAATTATAAGATAAATATGAATGTATGTGTTACATTATATTTATGATATAATATTATTGTTGTAAGTTAAAATAGATAAAGATTATAAGATAAATATTAATGTAATTGTCGCATTATATTTATGATATAGTATTATTTATTTTAATTTCTTTTATGTATTTATACTATTTTATTATGTCTTGACTTATGATTTATGTTCTTTATATTTGTATATGTAAATCGTTTGAATTGCAGATAAGCTTCAAAGGATAGGTGCATTGGACGATCTTGATGCTGAAGAAGATCTAGAAAGTATCGATGATGAAGATTTGGAAGAAGGAGAGTTCATTACTTCGGAAACTAACAGGAGAAGGTTGCTTGAGACACCTTATGACTTTGATCGTGTCTTTAATGAAGATGAAGTCATTCAAGTTGAACCAATAGCTGAAGTAGAACATCTCAATCTCAATCCAATCAGAGATAGTCCAGATGAACCTAAGAATGCTACAAGGTTGAGATTTGCTGTATATGCAAACATAGTTGATGAAGGACATGATAATATTTTTGATCTATACTGGAATAAAGATGCTACACGAGAGGTTGATCTTGGAAGATTTAATATACCTCCGGTGCAGCAAGATCATGAGTTTATTGTTAATAGACTAGTTCCAGGTTATAGAGGACATACTGGTTTGATGATACGTGATACGTATAAACCATCAATATTTCGGGAATATGTCTTAGACAAGGATGCACCCAAATACTTCTCAGTGATACAAAGTTGGTTCTATGATCACAGAATCAAATTGTTTATTATCAAGAAAAAGGAGGGATGCCAGTACATGTCGACGAGTCAAAGACACTTCCACTCTCACAGTGATTCAGACATGATAGATTTGGGAAGATGCTGGTTCGTTAATCTTCAGAGCAATGGACTTGCAGATTTCTACTGGAATAGATTCAGAGATGAAAGAATTAAGTATTTCAGTGATAGAGGTCTGAAGCCAGAAGAAAGGTTGATAAAGCCAACACCGTTGAAGAAGATTAAGAATCCAGATGGCACATTTCGTTTTGTCCAGAAAATGATTAAATGTGTTAAAAAGGTTCCCGCTATCAGATGGGATCAAGATATGCTGACAGAGATGACATTTTGGCAGATAGATATCAAGTCAGGCGAAGCACAAATGTTTATTGATGATTCAAAGAAACAGATGTTGCTACGCATGTATGATCCAATGCAGGTTGTCAACTTGTCAAGAGGTGATCAAAGAAGACTTTTGGATACACCTTGCTCAGCTGTGGATTTTTGGAGAGTAGAGGAAAGACGCTATCGCAACATTCTCGCACATTGTTTGCAAGAGAGAATTCATGCGAATAGCACCAGGCTTTTATTTAACGGATAGCTTTGAAGTTCAAGTTCGAAGACTTTAAAGAGATCTAGTTGCAATCGTCAAAGGGGAGTCTGTAGATGCAGATTCGTTGTGACAATCGCAACATAGATTTGATTATCGTTTATGTTTTTAGGAACTTGTGTGTAATCATTTAAATAAGAACTTATGTTGATATTTAATGATTACGTTTGAACTTTGATATTATATCTGTTTATGTTTTGTATTGTGTTTGTGTGTTATATATTGTTTGCAGGTACAAGAACATAGAATCGAGGTTTATAAGTGTCGTAGAACACTTAAACGATGATTGGATGTTATGTACGAGCCAAGCAAAGTTAAACAAAGAGTCAAAAGCACGTCCCTCGTGCTCACGTCATCAGCGTGAAGGATTACCCTCGTGCTGATGTCAGCACGAGGTGAATTGAGTAATTGTTAATTCGGGCCTAATTACGCGATTAAGGCCGAAGCCCACACAACCCAATACTTAATTAGTATAAATACAAGACCTAATCTACGAAATTAGGTTAATAATTGACGAATTCTTGAGAGTTATTCACGAATTTACGATTTAAGGTTATTTGTTCCTTCGTGTGATCTTCTACACGAAGCACAAGCCTTGTGCATCTCCTTGGGTTAATTAATTACTTATTAATTAACAAAAGGCAATAGCAATCTAGTTATCTCAAGAGGATTCCGCACTCTTGACATAACGAATCACATCTTATTACGATCCACGCAACGATAGGGCACATATCAACAAGCATACTTCTGGCAGCTTCTATCAGCGTTTTATTCTTTCTTTCTACAACTCCATTCTGCTCTGCAGTGCGTGCTGATGAGAAGCTCTAAGAGATGTCAATGTCAGTACAGAGTTTCTCTAGAGTTGCATTCTGAAATTCTGTTCCATTATCACTTCTTAACTGACACACTTTTCGCTTATATTTGAGTTGAATTTGCTTGATAAGAGCGATGACTTCAGCAGCAGTTTAATTATTTGATTTAAGAAATATTACCAAACAATATCTGGAGTATTCATCAACAACTACCAGGGTATATTTTTTACCAGCACGAGTCTGAACATTCACTTGACCAAAAAGGTCCGTAGGAAGCATATGAAAGTGGGTCAGATATGCTAAAATTCTGCTTTATCTTGAAACTGGTGCGTTTCTGCTTACCCATCTCACATCCTGGACATGGCCTTTCCTTTTTGAAAGAAACTGAAGGTATCCCATCTGCAAGTTGTTTTCTGGACAACTTATTAATATTTTTGAAGTTTAAATGGGATAACCTTTTATGCCATAACAAGTTTGTGTCTTCATCAGCCTTGGTATAGAAACACTGCTCTGAAGGAGAGCTTTCCATATCCATCACATACACATTCCCTTTTCTGGGGGCAATCAATACTACCTTCCAATCCTTATTAAATACAATGCCCTGGGAGATGTTAAACAAAACCTGGTAACCATCATCACACAGTTGGCTCACACTTATTAGGTTATATTTCAAACCATTAACATAAGCCACCCGTCTGAATTTGACTTGACCATTATTCAGGACACCATATCCCTCAGTCTTTCCAGAACCATCATTTCCAAAAGTAATAGAGGGTCCGTCTGAAGCCATGAACTCCTCCAGCAGGGTCTTACATCCAGTCATAGTCCTGCCAGCATCGCTGTCAAGATACCAAATATATTTCTTTCGATCGCCCTGCACATCCACCAGATTGATTAGTTAGTTTTGAGAACCCATCGACTGATGGGTTCTCTGGATCCTGCCAAATGGATCCCTGAGGGTATCTGGTTGCGTTCACTTTCTTTGACAGTAGTCTTAGTTGAAAAGACCACTGGGTTTGACAGTTTTGAAACCTTTTTCTTTTTCTCAACAGGAGTAACAGTTTTAAATTTCTTGGAAAAAGGTTTTGCATTTTGTTTTGGGCCAGATGAAGTACCCTCAAAATTGTTTAATCTTGCATTACAACTTTGAACTTAACGAGCCAATAGTTGAAACTGGCTTTCCAATCGTAACAAAATGGTTTCTTCAGATGATACCTGAGCCTTTCCAGATGACTGGACTTTTGGCTTAGGCGGAACAACATTTTTCTCCTTTTGAACCCGGGGTTCCTTAGAAGATGATTGAGGCAAAGGTTTATTCTGCTTGACCTTTTTGACTGGAGCATTCATTTGGTGTGCTCCAGTCTTGACCTCAGGCAATTGAATAGGAGGAATATTACAACTTTTGGGTGTTGTTGGTTCATCATATATAGTGCTTGGTTTTAAAACTTCTGGTAGTCGGTCAACAACAGGTATTAATGCTGCAGCAGTCACATCACCCCCCAGATATACTCATTTTTGGGAGGGATACTGGTTTCTTGCAACATCATACGGTTTTCTGGTCTCAAGCCATGACTGAATGATATGTTTTTCTTTAGTTAAAGCATTTTCAAGCTCTTCCTTTTCTTGAACCAGTTGTTCAATGACCAAAACTTGTGCTTTAAAAGCCAATTCAATGTCTTGAAGTTCTTTTAACTTTGATTGTAAATTTGTCATTTCAGAAAAATCTGTTTCAAAACTATTTGACATTTTTGATCGAACAATTTCCACAAAAATTAAATCAGAGTTTAGAGCTTTAGCAATGTCCAATTTTAATTCAGGATCAGTTTTCTTTTCATAATCAATTACCTTTTTAATAACAATGTCCACCCATCTTCCAGATGTGACATCTTCCTTCACCAGATGCTCTTGATCAGCCAGAGCCATGTAACAGCAATCTCTTTCCTCTTCATCATCATTTGATGAGTCATCAGAGGGAACCCATTCTTCTTCAGCAACCATGCATTGATTATTATCTTTTTCTGCAAACATGAGAGCAATTTGAGCCTTAAGCTTTTTGTATTTTGATCTGTAGCTATCATCAGGCTTGTTATAAGAAGTTGATGGACCAGATTGAGAAACAAACTGATTGGACTTGCACTCCTTCATGAAATGACCTTTTCTGCCACACTTAAAGCATGTCAGATTGGTCTTGTCAGTAGAGGAACTGGGTGCATATTGTCCAGTGGGTCTGTTGGCTCTTGCTTTAAAACGGTTAAACGTTTTAGCAATCATAGCCATCATGTGACTCCCTCAATAGCTACAGATCGCTCTCGAGATCGTCTATTATTATGTCGTGAGTGCGGAATCCTCACGAGATAACTAGTTTCATTAGTTAACGTGTATATCGCTTAATTATCAAGTAGATAATCAGCCGTATGATGCTATATTCGTTTCTATAAGCTATAGAACGAACTTAGTGGTCTGGAGTACGTGTATATCGAATGTGATTATTATTTTAGGGTATTTATTCATATATATATGTTTCAGATCGAACCGGGCTTGCTGGGCTTTGTTCTTACGAACTTAGCTGCCAAGCCCATGCAACGAAGTTAATTTTCCTTTGTACCAAACGAAGTTTATCTTCGTTTGCCTCTAACGAAGATATACCTTATCTTCGTTAGATGTAAGACTTAGTTATATTCTTTAGTGTTTCATCATTCAAGGAATCCTAACACATATTATGTTTGTACTTGTATATCACTCAACAAACATCATACATAACACATATATATAACACCAAAACATGTAATCGATCATTACCAAAACATAAAGTTCATAATCTATCAATTACATATATAGATACGACATAAAACAACATAATGTCTTAATCTAAACGACATATCAAATCTAAGTTGCTATTGTCACATCAACGTGCATCAACAAACTCCCCCTTGACAGCAGCACCTTCGATTTCTTAGTCTTCAAAATCTGATCATTCATCAAACAACAATCTTTTGCTATTTGCATGAATATCTTCATGTAAGCAGAGTTGAAGTATCTTACGATATCTACTTTCTTCATGCTTCCAAAATGGCAAGAACGAACACTCTGTATCGTATAACTTTCTCAGATCATTTCTTGAGAAGTTCACCAGCTGCATCGTATCATAAACTCTTCTCAACAAAATCTTCTTCTTTGAGTCTGCATACATCTTGGCTTCACCAGAATTTCGATCAATTTCCCAATTATCCATCTTGTCCAAGACATCTTGTGCCCATTTCTTGGCAGGGACCTTGATCATACACTTAATATCATGTTGAACATACTCAACTGTTTTATCTGGTTTGACCACTCTTTTCTTCAATCTTGGCTCAATCTTAAACTGTGGTTTATCAGAATCTTTCATGTTCTTCCTAAATCAGAAATCATTTCTGAGATTCTTACCAACAACATCAGCTAAGCCATCATCGCTTGGATTGATAATCCAGTTATTTCCAAGCTTATGTAAATCTTCTTCACACAAACTCCTGAAATGTCTCTCACACCATGCTAAGTACTGACAACCTTCTGGTCTTTTAAGCACAAAAAGCTTCAGTTCATCATCATGAAACCAACTCCAGATGATTGTCTTGTACTTTGCAGCATCTTTGTCTGAGATATGTGTCCAATACAGATTTGGTTTCCATGTTTCCCTATGTACTATCCATTCATTAACTCTTTTCTCAGGAACATGTCGATCAACCATATGTAATGAATCATCATCTCTGAGAGGAACTGGAAAATCATTTGGATTGAATGATCTTGTCACATTAATCTCATAGTCAGATGGAATCAATACGTCACCATTCTTAGCATACACAATAAAATGTAGAACTTGAGTTTGGCTGCCGAATGGAACTTGAAGCATTCTTTCCCGAACATTTGCTCTCTTCTGATCCAACACTCTATTCTCTTCAATCAATGGATCTTCAGGAATTGAGTTCCATACTTCATCAAACCCATAAGGCTTCTTGAATATATCTAGATTTGGCTCAGGAACAAATTCGCCTTCCTCGAGCTCATCACCATCAAAGAATAAATCTGTATAATCTGGATTATCTATTTAAATTTACACAAAATGAACACCAGAATAGAAAGAATAATCATGACAATTATAATAAAGATGAAATGTACTTGTATTGAAATAAGATATATTACATTTTCATTACACAAAATGTCATAAATTATTACACACAATCAATTATACATTCTATCTAAAAATCTTTATCATAGACAAAATTAGAAACCTGAATCACGAGGAGCACCAGAAGGACCGGCACCAGTACCAGAAGCACCAACAGCAGAAGTATCTGTCTCCCCCTCGATCTCTGCACCCTTTCCTCTATCTTCAACTGGGCGAGAAACATTCCTATCACCAGCATTATCAGCATCATCATCGTCATTCTGACGTCTTGGTTGAATCGATGACAATCTGCAGACTTCTTCAGGAACTTCTCCCCTTGATTCTTGACCCAGTTGATCAAAAAAGTTAAGGCGGCGCGAGTATCAATGAGATCAGACGCCAAAGTGTGAACTGTAGTCTCCAAAAGATCAACACGATGACCAAGCGACGAATCGGAAGGAAGTCGGTAAGACAAGGAAGGAGCCACCAAAGGACGTAAAACTGGTGCTTGTGAAACAATAGGAGTAACAACAGCAGTTGGGCTTGGAGGATCAGGCATTGCTACAGAAGAAGCTTCAACAACACGTCGACGCTTAATTCTGGTATATTGAAGTTCAACACTCCCTTGCCTCTTCACCGGACTAACCGAACTTGCTCTGTTCACCGGATCTTCCATATCTTCAAAAATCTCACGCAATTCAGAATCATGCTGAGCTGCAACATCAGGATTAATCGCAGCAGCAGGAATGGAGTTAGCGGAATCTGAAATTGCTGGAACAGCGTGACAAGCTTTGCTTCTATGTTCTCTATGAAACACAACACCCTCTTGATCAAACGACTGATGCGAATGATCGCTTTCAGAAACAGCCGCAATATCATGAATCATCTTAGTTCGACGTTCAGCAGCAGCAGAATCATCTGAACTATCAACATCATCTCCATCATTTCCAACATCCGAACTAGCAGACTCATCCCCGGAGTCATCATCAGAACCATCAACAGAATCATCCGAACTTTCAGAATCACCAGACTCAGAATCTTCATCAACATCATCTACAAACATATCATTCTCAAGACGAGAACGATAGTTTGGATTAATCAGGTGACCAAAAAGTGGTGGATCATGAAGACCAGCCACATTACTCGTATTGGCTTCAAGATCAGCAAAAAGACGCGAAGGCCAAGCATGAAGAACGTAGCGAGGACCTTGGTCATATACGAAGTCAGGACAAAAATGTCTAACTATAGCCATCACAAAGCATGGATACAAAAGAAATCGCTTTCTCCCCCTAGCGTTAATCTGATCAATAAACTCTTGATAAAAGTATCGGGAGAAAGGATAAGGTCGATTATATACCAAAGCAACCATCTGCGACGCAATCTGTGCAGATAGTTGATCAAAGCCAGCCTTGCGATTGCTCAAACAGACGAGCAATGCATACGCCAAATACCTCCATCTTCCCGGAAAACCACTCTTGTCAAAAGGAAGTTTGACCTGGCCAACAAATCCCATTCTCTGAAAGCAGCGAAGAAGAAGTTCGAACTCATAAGTCATCTCGACGTCTTCCTCTTCTTCTACGTCTGGTTCTGCTCCTAGATGCAAAATAGTGCGGAGCGACTCAGCATTGAAATCAAATGTTGTGCCTTCAACAGTTGCTCGTACAAAACTCTGTCCTGCAACCATGACTTCATGAGCAGTCGACCAGAAAGAATCAATATACTGCTTAACCAGTCTCGGCGAATCACAAAAAGCAAAAGATAAGCGCGAGCGAGCAATGTAGTTGAACATTTCATGAAAATGTTCGCAATTATGCTGATCTGGATCTAGGTTCAGTGCAAGATTGTGCTTTTTCACAAACTGACGAGGAGCGAGAGCCATTTTTGCAAAACCAATCACAATATCGAACCAAATATAAATAATCACGATAAATGGATTGCAGAATTGAAAAACCCTAATTTGAAAAACCCTAATCAATAAGTTCGCAAGTAAGACTGAACGAAAATAAGCAATAAATTCGTTAAGTATACAGAACGAAGATAAAATCTAAATTCGTAAGCAATGAATAAACGAAAATAGATCTTAAGTTCGTAAGAACTAAACTTAAATATTCACCTAACGAAGTTTAAGTTCGTAAAGTCTAAACTGTACATGCAAGTTCTTAAGTTATAACTTATCTTCTAAGTTCGTAACTTATAAACGAAGTCTAAGTTCGTTTGAATAAAACGAAGGGTGTTTAAACTTTGCTAAGTTCGTTCCTTATCAACTAAGGTCTAAGTTCGTAACGCATCATCTAGAGTTAACTTCGTTTTTACCCAAGTCAAATTCGTTCAATTCAAAATCTAAGTCCATGTGCACAGATCTAAATTCGTTTTGAACTAAAGTCTAAATTCGTTTGAGTAAACCAGGTGAATGATTACAAGAATTTATACATATAATCAAAACGAATCAAATCGTAGATACATGGAAAACCTAAATCGTTTTCGTGAATGAAAATAACATCAAACACTTACTTAGATCACAGTTTGCACAACGAATCAAGAAAACGAATTAGAATGAGAAAAAAGAAAAGAGTTTGTGTTTTAGGGTTTTGCTCGAAGATGAAAGTAATTTTCGTTTTATGAAGAAGTAACGAAGAAAAACCCCTTCTATATATGGAAATAACAATGGGCCAACTATGGATCGAACTTAACTTCACAAACGAAGTTAGCAAAACGAAGATAACCTTCGTTTGAAGAAAAATGGTTTCGAACGAAGATAACAGTTATCTTCGTAAGAACAAATCAGAAAATATTCCAGATTTCAGCAAGTTTTTGAAAAAAATTCAGATTTTCATCCAAGCAATCTTCTAAAACACAACCCTTCATCACAATCTGTACATGGCAAAAACTCATTAGAATGCAACCTGTTCATGCCTTGTACTAAAAACGTGCTTATCACCCAAATTCATAATCATAATGTAAGTAGATAACCTAACATTATAATCTTGAATGAAAACCTATGGTTTAAACACTATCCATAAACAAACCTGAAAATAATCAATTTAAATATGAACCTCATTACCAATAACGATCATGACACCGAGAACTTCCTTTGATCATAGATATGCATGACGGCAAACCATCTTGAAACACTTAAGTCCCATACTAGATGCCGTCTACAAAACTAACAAACAATGAACAATCCAACAAAAATTCACTGAAGAACTTAGTAAAGTTTCCAAAAGGAAGTCATGAATTATAGCATGAAATTCAAAAGAAACTAATATCAAATTTGATTATTTTCATTAAATACATGAATCATAAATAAATAACTATTCTAAAAACAAATTCATGTATTCATCCTTCACATGCTCAAATCTGCATCACAAATATTATCACTACACACCAAGGATCTTATCGTCATGATATCATCCGTGTGAATAACAATGTATAAACAGAAATCAGCACTCCAACTTTATCTTCCTAACCTGAACACTGCACACTTACCACAGAACTCATCAATGCATTGAGAACAAAACAGTATAATGCAGAAAATTCAAGTTACAATCACACTCAATCAGGGTTAACAAATATGAAATAACTAAAAATCTAACAAAAGATCAAGGGAAGTCATTTCTTGTCAAACCCTAAAATGTCACCAAACAAATTTAAACAAACCCGATTAATAACTTGGTGACAAGCGAAAATTGTGATATTTCAAATAACTTTGACATTTCACATAACACTTGAAAAGATCATTTTCTAAACTTAGACAAATTAATGTCCATATTAAAAAATCTTCTTTGTAAACAAACCACACAACCTCATTAAAAATTCACATGAAGGAATTCAGCAAAACATATACTCAGAATTTGAATAGGGTCTCTCGTGCAATAAGAACTTATAAAAATACTATTTTGACTCAATAAAAGAAAAATAACACAGAATAAAAATTGCAGAATAATAAACTAATCTAAATTCTAATTAACTTGACTTTATACATTATTCACATTAAGCATGATTACTGCTGATTAGATCAGGTTAGCATGTTACATAAGCCTGCGGGTGAGAAATAATTCTCTTATTATAAGTTTTGAACCGTGACCCAACAGCGATTACCGGTATGTTTGTCCTCTTAAAAACTTGGTACGTCCAGTTTCCTTTGAGTTATGACACTTTCAACATACCCTGGCCAAGGATAGTCACCATGTAACTCGAGTAGCCTAATATGCCATTGGATAGTTTGCGAACTTATGTAACCCACATTCAGATATACTTTCGTAATCGATAGAAGCACTAAGATAAAAAATATTCAATATATTCAAGAACATCCTTAACCAATCATGAGACTCTTTATGGATAACTAAATTGAATTACTTTGTGATTTCACATATTTGCTTCTGCATTTCATGATTTATAAGGAACCCGTGATTTTCTATGAGATCCATGTAGCGAACTTTCCAACAACCTATCCCAAGTTGTAAGCTTTAGGTAGGCTAGGTATACAAGGACACCCCGAGGACATACTTATCCGAATCTCAAAGACCATATTAGCCCCTTAATTTGCATTCATTTGATTTGCATAACAATATCACATTTACTTTTATGCTCATGATTGGTAGAGGTTCTTGCCTATTCATTGAACAAATCTTATAGTAATGCTAGATCTTTCACAAAATTTAAGGACTAGATCAATTCATTACTGAAAAGCAAGCAATCTCAGCCATATATCAGAATATGTTTTCCACAAGAACATTGTATAGTTTATGTTCAAATTGAAGGAAACCTTTGTATTTTGTGTCTACCGATATATCCCAAATTGTAATCACTGAACTAATCAGTTATATTATGATTAAGCAGGCTTAAAAGCTAAAGTATCGTCACTTCTCATCATTTAGCGCAGTAACCTTACTTTATTCATATTTTTGGATTTTCGATTTTTCAATGTTTTTGTATTTTTCTGACACTAGATATATACAAACTTATACTAAGACAACTCTTTTTGTATTTTTATGACTTTATCTATGTACGACTTACACTACAAAGACATGAAAAATAACTTTAAGTTCTTTGAGAGAAACTACTCGGCATTCTTCATACCATTGAGTTGAAATAACAACTCAAGACGAGGTCCATCAAAAGCTTTAGTGTATAGATCAGCAAGATTATCATCAGTAATAACCTTTTCTAAATGAATAAGCTTTTTCTCAAAACAGACACGTATGAAATGATACTCTATATCTATGTGCTTGGTGACTTTAAAGTTTTTCGGATTCTTGGTAATATCTATGGCAGATTTATTATCAATACAAATAGGATTATTGGAGATATTCATACCATAATCGCGCAGTTGTTGCTGTATCCAAAGCACCTGAGAACAACAATATCCAGCAGCAATGTACTCTGCTTCACAGGATGACTGTGCAACAGATGTCTGCTTTTTGCACTGCCACGATATAATTATCCCCCCTAAAAGCTGACATCCACCTGACGTTGATTTCCTATCCGAGTTGTCACCACCATAATCCGAATCAGTATAAGCTACGAAGTCAAAAGAACCATACATGGGATACCAAAGACCTAGATGAGGCTTTGCTTTCACATAACGAAGGATTCTTTTTGTAGCTTTCAAATGAGACTCTTTCGGATTAGCCTGATATCTAGCACACATAGAAACAGCAAAGGTAATATCTGGACGTGAGGCTGTCAGGTACATCAAGGATCCAATGATAGCTCGATATTGAGTGGCATCGACGGATGGATCATTAGGCTTATCAGGGCACAACCCATGATTAGTCTTAATGGGAGTAACAACATCCTTAGCATCAGACATTCGAAACCTAGTAAGAAGATCTTTGACATACTTGGTCTGATGTATAAAGAAGCCATCCTTTAGTTGATCCACCTGTAGTCCAAGGAAGAAGGTTAATTCCCCCATAGCACTCATCTCAAACTTAGCCTTCATGCTCTGTTCAAATTCCTTGCACATTTTGTCATCAGATGAACCAAAAATGATGTCATCGACGTAAACCTGTACAAGCAAGTAGTCCTTCCCTTTCCATTTAATAAACAACGTGCTGTCTATAGAACCTCTGGTAAAACCACTTTCTTTCAAATGTGTTGACAGTTTTTCATACCACGATCGAGGAGCCTGATGTCAACCATATAAAGCCTTATCAAGACGATATACTTTATTAGGAAAGTCTGGATCCTCAAACCCGGCAGGTTGTTCTACATACACTTCTTCTTTAATGTCTCCATACAAGAAGACACTCTTTACATCAAGCTGATACACCTTAATACCTTTATAACTAGCATATGCCAGAAATAATCGAATAGCTTCAAGTCTAGCTACAGGTGCAAATGTCTCATCGTAATCAAAGCCTTCTTGTTGCTCAAATCCTCTAACCACCAATCGAGCCTTATTTCGAGTGACTACACCTCGGTCATCTCGTTTACAACGAAAAACCCAACGCGTTGTTAAAGGAGATTCACCAGGAGGTAAGTCAACTAACTTCCATACCTCAAGCTTTCGAAACTGAGCCAATTCTTCTTGCATCGCCTCAACCCATGACGGTTCCTTAAGAGCCATTCCAACATTTTTAGGCTCAACCTGAGAGATAAAGCAATAATACAAGTACCAAGTAATTTCCCCAGTATCTTTAACTTCAGCAAACATACACGACGGTTTCTTAGATTGATTCCTCGTGCGAACAGAGGCAAAAGCATCACCAATGATTTGCTCGACTGGATGATCCTTGTTGACCCTAGTTTGAGGAACCTTATCGACTGAAAGATCATCTCCCAAATTCGTCTGCACATGTTGCTCTGGAGTTTTATAATCTGGAGTGTTTGGCTCCTCCTGATTTTCACCGTCCGAGTCATCAGTATAATAGAAAGGAGAATCAGGGAGAGGTACATGCAAAGGGTCAGTAGGAACTATAGGAGCAGACGCTAAGGTAGAATCTGCTACTTTTGTCCCACTAGATTCTCCAGATTCAGAAGTAGGCTCAACTATTGGTGAGGAAACAAAAGAAGAACCAGAAACCGGTCCACCATCTAGAGAATCATAGAGAGTAATGACATCCTCCACAGTTGGAACACCTGCAAAAGAAACAGGACCACGAAAAGAAGTGAAGACACCATCATAATCAAAATTATTAGCAGAACCAATGTGTACAGCAGGTTTATGACTGACAATTACGACATTTGTACCAAGATCTACTTTGCCAGTCTTCTGATTGTACACACGCCTAATTGGTGTACTTGGAACATAACCCAGAAAGAAACCCTCCTCAGATTTAGGTTCAAATTTCCCTGCAAAGGCTCAACATTCTGCAAATTTGGCTTTTTGTTGTGCAACAGTTCATAACTAGTTTTCTTAAACCGTTTAACTGTCAAAACCCGATTCAGAATGTGACAAGCTGTATTCACTGCCTTTCCCCAAAAAGTGATAGGAAGCCCTGAATCAGCAAGCATCGTTCTGGCTATCTCAATCAATGTCCTGTTCTTCCATTCAGCAACGCCATTCTGTTGTGTTTCAGCACGTTCCCGGATCGATTAACACGAGATCTAACAATCATAGATGTGCGGAATCCGTCTATGATATTAATCATATGATTACAAGATGAATCCGTATGAACAACATCTACAATGATTACGGATTACAATCATTGAGACGAATCGTGATAGTTTGGGCGGTATCTCGAGGTATAGATCTCTACCTCGAGAACCTAGTGAATGACTCTATGTTGCAACTAAATCATCAACCTAAATTCGTGACCTAAGACTTATATTTATAGGCTGTACAAACAGACTGGGCTGTCAAATTCGTACAAACGGGCTGGGCCTTACTAACTTAATAGTTCTTACGAACTTAATCTTCGTAAGGCATATATGTACGAAGTTAATAGTTCTTACGAACTTAAACTTCGTAAGCATAATTGTACGAATTTCTCAGCCTTTTAGAATTATTGCATCGGACAACAAATTGTGCACTTTATCTGCTCTAACACATCAAATCATCACTATCAGTTTCATCACAATCTGAAGAGATATTATTCATGGCTCCAGAATCCATTAATTTAGACATCATCTTCTTCATAGAAAATACATTCTCAGAAGACATTAATGCTGCACAGGGTGGTTCAGTATGACTAACCACAGGGGAACTAGTGGAAGCATGATTAATAGCATCTTTTTCTGCCTCAATTCTCTGGGCTTGATTCTCTTCAGTGAATCTGAAGGCTCCATACAATGTTGACAAAGTATGGGAATGCAAGGTTTTACCTTGTCTCAAGACCACGATCATGTGAGACCATTTAGATGGAAGAATATCACAAATATTTTCAAGAAGTATGTCCTTGTCTTTTTCTACTCCAAGCCCTCTCAACTGGTTTATGATACTCATAAATTTGGTGTAAGTACAAGTTAATGATTCATTGGGCAGAGCAAAAAATGACTCGTACTTCTTATTCAAAGACACTTTCCTGGTAACAATAGTGTCATCACCACCTTCATACTGGTTTACTAGTTCATCCCACATGCTTTTAGCACTAGGATAAAGAACTAGTGTGGGAATAAGAGATTCAGGAACGACCCGAGGATCATATTTTTTAAAATACTATCTATATTAACAAGTCTTTTATCCTCTTCAGACCAGTGTTCCTCTCTCTTTTTCCTTCCAGATCTTGCTCCAAGAGGATCAAGAAGTGGATTGAGAGAACTTCTAGGAATATAAGGTCCTTCATTTAAAGTTTTTATCATGTTCCTCTCAATTCTAGTAATATGTAATATCATCCTTGCTTTCCACGTGCCAAATTCATCACCATTCCCACTGAATTTGGGAGCAGGAGTGTTTGATTAGTGCACATGCACGTGTGGAAAAGCAGGAATATGAGGTGGTGGTGGAGGATTATTGTTAACATGGTCAGTAGTCTGTTCAGTTTCTTAAATGGGGGGAGGTCCTATATTTAAAGGGTTTCCTTGTGTATTCTCTGGGTTGGCCATCAAGAAAATACAGATCTGGGCAAGTATATTAGCCTTCTGCTTTGATACCAATTGTGAAGTCCCTCACTCGATGGTTTAACCCACAAGTGTAGAATACAAGAAGTCAAGTAAGCACTAAATTGGACTAGTATTACAATAAATATAAATGCAAGAATATATATAAAGTAATACGTACTTAAGCAATATAGAGATAAGCTAGTAAAGTAAATAGTGAGACACAATGTAATTTTCAAGTGTATTTTATTTATTAATGTTAAATAAAATACAAGGTTGATGCGGAACTAAGATATCACAAAGTAAGTATCTAAACAACCTTATGAATTACAAGTGATCTAATATTTGCTAAATAAACTCTTTTGATCGAAATACTTAAAGTTGTGAAATATAACTGTTTAGATCGAGAGTATTTGAGCAAAGGCACCAAATTGCAAAAGTGTAATTTGGACGAGGGAAGTGACTTGGTATTTATAGGCAAAAAGAATAAATATAATATTCTTTTTATCGTACAAATAGGGTTACATGCATTTAAGGAAATTACATTAATTCTTTAAATACATTGATTAAAGTACAAGAATAAGGTCACTTGATAGTGACTTGTCTTCTAATTATCCAACCACCTTTACATGCGTGTAAGGCTTTTAACAAAGGACAAATAGATTGTCCGGTTAAATGCATGTAAAAGCATAAAGTCAATTCCTCGTAATCAGTATTCAGACTTGTAAGGTCTAGAACACTATCAAGGACTCCAATCAGGAGATCTGGTAAGTCAGCCAGTGAGCTCCGCTATTTGTCAGACTTCTTTCTTTCGGACTTCCGTCTTCGACTTCAGTGAGAATGTTCTTTAGTGGAAAGATCTTGACTGGAGTGAAGTCTAGTGAACAAATCTGGTGGAATCCAATAGTCACGCCTGGAGGGCTCCAAATCTTCAGAGGGCTCCAATAGTCACGCCTGGAGCGAGTCCAGTAAATCTGGACCTAACAAGGTCGTATTTTCATTTTTCTAAAAATAAAAAAAATCCAAAAATATTTTCTTTTTCATTTTTAGTTTAAGTAGTTTAATTTAGTTTTTCATTTTTAGCTTTATATTGCTGCGTTGAACTTCTGTTAGGTCCAGTTTCGACTGAAACTGACCAGTCTCCAGTTGCATTTGGAGATCAGAAGATTTGTCCAGAAATATATTGAAGTCCAGTTGCGATGTACAGTTAATGCAACTGAAGATTTCTTCTGGTTGAGATCTGATCAGAACTAAAGACATTTCAGTTGGAGTTGAAGACAACAAGTGGAAGATAGAGAATGACAATGGCAGCGAAGCCCAGTTGACATTTTATTCAGATAGAAACTGGAGAGCATCAGTTTAAAGCCTTTACAATGCTTCACACTAATTACGATGAATACCTTTTTGCTTTATGCAGCTTTATACAAGACAATATCATTTGTCTATGATTAAAGTGAAAAAGTGCATAAAGCAGGTTGGATAAAGTAACATCACTTACATTATCAAGCATTTCAAAGGAATTCAACCAGTTTCCTTAAATTGAGGAAAGTTGGAATCCCAATACCAACTTGGTTTATAAATTGAGGTCTTTGCACAACAAGAATATAACTCTGCATATTCAGACTTTTGCAATATTCTTGGTGAACTTGTGTAGTATTCTCTCAATCGTAAAAAGGAACACATCACAATAAATAAAATACATTTGAAAATTATAACTTGGTCTCACCATATTTACTTTATTGTGTTTACTTATTGTATTGTCATTTACTTATTGTCACCATTTAAGTGATCTAACCAAGGACTTGGTATACATTCATTGTAACTGGTCGTCTCCAGTTCAGTGTTTATATTGCAAAGAAATCTCACAATTGACATAGAGGTGTCTTCAGTTTGTACCATCTATTGAATTGGGACTAATAAGTGGTATCAGAGTAGAAAGCTAATATAATTGCCTAGATCTGTTAGGATGTCTACTACTGAAGGTGAGAATGGTTCTGGTCATGATGAAAACACTAATGTTAACAATACTGTACCTAATCAAAATGCTAATCCAACTGTTAATATCAACCCTCCTCCTCCACCTCCTCTAAATGCCCCTAACCATGTCCATGTCCACTACTCAAATACTCCTGTTCCCAAATTTGATGGGAATGGTGAAACATTTGGGACATGGAAGGCCAGAATGCTACTGCATTTTGGTGGGATAGAGTGGTATATGCTAAAAATCCTTAAGGATGGACCTTATATACCCATGTCTCTTGGGGTAAGTCATTTTCTTGATCCAACTGGAAGAAGTGGCTCTAGAGAAAAGCATGAAGACCACTGGTCTGATGCGGATCACAGACTGGTAGACTTGGATACCAGACTGAAAAACATGATCCTGGCTGTTGTCCCTAAAGAATTAATTCCAAAACTTGTGTTGTTCCCAGTGCCACGGCTAGCTCAATTGGTAGAGCATTGGGCTTTTAACCTAATGGTTGCAGGTTCAAGTCCTGCTATGTGGGATAAATTAACCATTCAATTTGAAGGAGGTGATGACACATTAGTCACTAGAAAGGTTGCTTTAAACAAGAAGTATAAATATTTCTTTGCTTTGCCCAATGAGAGTTTAACTAGTACTTACACCTGATTTACTAGCCTCATCAATCAGTTAAGAGGTTTGGGTATTGAGAAGGACAATGACATTCTTCTTAAGAAATTATGTGATATTCTTCCATGTAAATGGAAAAAAATAATCTTGTCTTAAGACAAGGTAAAACCCTGCACAGTCACACTCTTGCATCCCTCTATAGAGCTTTTAGATTCACTGAGGATAACAATGCAACAAGACTTGTGGCTGAGCAGGATGCCATGAACCATGCCCAGGGATCCAAGGTGGCCAGTTTTACTGGACAACCTTGTGCTGCTTTAATATCTGCTGAGAATGTCCAGTTACATTTTATGAAGGAGATGTTAAGCAATTTGCTACACTCTGGTTTGACCACTGAGATCAGTATTGGTTGTGATGAAACTGACGATGATAATCTGGTAGCCATAATGGCTAAAACCTTTAATAGGTTCAAGCATAAATCTAATAGATTTAATGGTTCCAACAATGCTTCCAGCTCCAACTCTCTGGACAAAGCCAATCTTACATGCTATAAGTATGGTAAGAAAGGTCACTTTATGAAGGAATGCAAATCTAGTAAGATGAACAACCAAACTGGTCCCCCTGACCCAGTTTATAATGTGCCTGATGAGAAATACAAAGCTAAATACAAGAAACTTAAGGCACAAACTGCCCTCTTGTCACTTGAAAAGGAAAAGTAAAAGAACAAGTA
Organism: Erigeron canadensis; assembly: GCF_010389155.1. Taxonomy (NCBI): domain Eukaryota; kingdom Viridiplantae; phylum Streptophyta; class Magnoliopsida; order Asterales; family Asteraceae; genus Erigeron; species Erigeron canadensis. Next base: position 9,936,850 of record NC_057764.1, read on the forward strand.
CGTGATGGCTAACACTGAAGGGAAGTGGGAACTCTCTGATGATTCATCTGATGAATAGGAAGAGATTAGAGACATGTTTTTCATGGCACTAGAAGATCAACAGCAACATCTGGTGAAGGATGATGTAATTGCAGGAAGATGGGTGGACATCATTTTAAAAAAGGTATGTGATTATGACAATCAAAATGACCCAGAACTAAAACTGGACATTGCAGAATCACTAAATGGTGATTTATTGTTTGTTGAATAGAAATGACTGTGAAAGATATCTTGAAACAGTTCTAACTGAATTAAATAATTTGATACCTCAGTTGAATGATTTACAAAGCATCCAGTTGGCTCTTAAGGAGTCAGTTTTGAAAAATGAGGTTCTTGAACTTGAAAACCAAAAATTAAAATCTGATTTGCAAAAGGAACAAATGCTTATCAAGTCATGGGTAAAGCCATCTGGAAAGAATTATTATGCATTTTCTAGAACTATTGATTCCCAAAAAATGCATGGACATCTGGAGATGTACAAATGCCTGCTGTAACACCCCACCGTTGGCGGAAACATGAGGTGTCATGAAAAGTACAGCACGACATGGAATTACATAGATACTGCTAAATGAAATAGAATATAATAAATATATTCTCACAAACATGAGTTCAAATCATAACAGTGCTAAATAGCTTATTACAACCATGTCTATAAAGAAAATAATCCAAGGCATGTAGCCTTAAAGTCTGAAAATAAATAAAGAGCACTAATCTCTGAAGTCCAGCCTAGCACATCAGTCTTTATCCCTGATTAACCTGTGCACCTGAAAAGTATACTAAAACGTGTCAATACAAAGGTTGGTGAGTTCGTAGGTTTTAGTCAAAAAGTCTAGTCAAGAAATAAGTCTTTTGTCGATTCTTTTAAGTACAAAAATAAGTATTTGTTCAATATATAATGAGCAGAGTTACGCCATATAAGTCAAAGTACACAAGTCTCATGTCCAAGTCTCAAAGTCCAAGGTACTCAATGTACCCGAAGTACTTGAAGTCTCAATGTCTCAAAGTCTGGCCTTACGGTACCTGCCTTAGTCGATAGTCTCAAAGTCTCAAGTCTCCATATAAAGCACGTCATCCAGCACAACAACAAACACATAATCACACACAAACAACAAGACAGAAGCACGTCAAATGGCATAAGTAACTCTATACGCACAGGCTCAATATCGAACATAAACAGAAATCGACAAACTGTTTAAAAGAACAGCTATACTTTTCACCCCACAAACTTATAAAAAGAGGGGCTACGAAACTCACCTGAAAGCAGCACAAGCACAATTATCCTAGATGAACGAACAAGAACACGAACAGTAAGATATACTCGAAATAAGCTCACTATCTGCTCAACGGTCCTACATTGCCCACAAGTCACCCAATAAGTACTTACTTAATTGTACACGTCCATGTCCTATACTAGTGTCTTAAGAAATGCCATTATGTCTCGTCATATGTCATAATATATATATAATAGTCTTTTTATCCTTATAAATTGTCCAAATGAAATGATTCTTTAAATAATGTCGCATTTTGATTTTATATCAAGTCATGTCCTCGTATGGAAATTTTCTATGGAATATGTTAAGTCCGAATAGTCGTTAATTATTATTAGACAATGGATAATTTATATAGTATTTTCTATGTCCCCATTTCAAATTATTTGTATATGTATATATATATGACCATAATAAAATTAAATATATATATATATACGTCCATATTAATTTATTCTAGTTTTGACCCAAAAGTCCAATTACCACAACTCTAATTTTGACTTTCCAAACACCTTAACCAATTTTTTTTACCACTTATTTAACAGGCCACATACCCCGACCACGGAATATTCTGTAACCCGACCACCCCTCTTTAGGAGCGACAGTCGCTCCTAAAGGGTAGACCCATTAATTGCTCGCGGATACCTATGCATATACCGCTGACCCGCTGACCCGTCAACCCCCTCTTAGGAGCGACGGTCGCTCCTAAAGGGGTGCATTAAACCCCTCTTTAGGAGCGACGGTCGCTCCTAAAGGGTGCCTCGAATAAATAAAAACCGATCGATCCCCCCTTCTTCTTCATCAGTTTCTCCATACTCCTACTCCATATTTTCCGACCCCGCTTTTCTCTTCTCCTTTCCAACCGATCCAACCCCTCTCTCCCCCATATTTCCGGCCAAGATATTCCGGTGAGGCTTTAGGAGCGACCCGTCGTTACCTCTTTCGTAAACCCCAACCGATCCAACCCCCCTCTCCCATATTTTCCGGCCAAGGTATTCCGGTGAGGCTTTAGGAGCGACCCACTTTTTTAGTGAGGCTTTAGGAGCGACCCGTCGTTATCCCTTTCCGAACGTCGAAGTAAGTTTTAATTTTTTTTTTTATTTTGTATCTATTAATTTGCTATATAGTATATGTATTAGTTTGATGTTATTCTTGTTATGCATAAATGTATTAGGATCGATCTTATATGCCCATAGATTTAACGTATTGTTGTTGTTGTGTTGTTGTTGTTGTTCTTGTTGTTGTTCTTGTTGTTGTTGTTGTTTTTGTTATGTAAAAATGTTTGTAAAAAAGTGTAAATAATATAAAATGTAAAAAAAGTGTATTACATAGTATATAAAAAATATATTTAAAAAAAAGTTTATAAAAGTTTGTACTAGAAAATGTTTGTATTAGAAAATATACAAATGTATAAATAAAAAAGGTATTAAAACATAAGTATAAAAAGATATTAAAACATATATTGAAAAAGTAGTAGTACAAAAGACATATAAAAAATTAAGTTAAAAAAGTTGTTAAAAAGTTGATATAAAAAGTATATAATACGTGTATTATTTATGTAGATATAAGAAAAATGCTAGGAGCTCACGGCGGCGACGGCGATGGGAGGGATCCGCACCGATCGTGGTGGAAGAAAATATCAGGCTGCAAAAACAGCGGTAAGAAAATTGACTTTACATTAAATTTAGTTATGCATTGAAATAATTTTATTCTTATCGTTTAAAGTAACTTATTTATGTTATTGTTACTTATTGGTTTTGTAGGCTCGAAGAAAACACCACCACCACCAATAGGGGCAGCCAAAAATCTAAAACTTGAGGCTGCCTTGAAGAAAAATGGAGGCCCGTTACCCATGTACTTCGACTACAAATCAAAGACCTTTCAGTCGATCGGGGACTACGGGGCTATGTACAAATCTTTGTTAGGCTCGTTGATCGGAGATGTCCCCCAGTACTACGAGTCATGGGACGATGTGCCTGAGTCTATGAGGGACCATATCTTGGAGGAAGTACAGGTTAGAATATGTTTCTTTTTATATTTTTTACTTAATATGTTTTTCAATGATAACCCTGAAAATGCTAACTTGTATTTGTAAACAACGTAGCGCTATTTTGCGATGGACCAGTACTTAGAGCTTGATGAGGACGACCCCACCCGGAAGGCAGCAAAACTGGCTTTCCGTGCTGATGCAGCTAGCATATATAGGCAGAGAAAGTCAAAATTCAAATCTCAGCATTTTACAGCACGGGGGGGTGTAGGCTCAGCAGATACTCTGCAGACAGCACCGCCAACTGGTATGGACCCGGAAGAGTGGGGAAAACTATTGAGTTTCTATACGAGGGATGACCGGGTGAAGCGGGCCGAGACAAACAAGACAAACCGGTCCAAACAGGCGGTGGGGACTCAGGGTCGGCGATCTATTTCTCTTGCCCACGATCGGGCGTTGGTACGTTTGGTTTTAACAAAAGTATACAATTGTTGTGTTTTTTAAATGCTAATTATTTGACTTGTTTGCAGGCCAAGCACCATAACGAAAAGAAGGAGGGGCCACCCCCCACGTGGGAGTCGACTTGGGCGGCAACCCACAGACTACAACCTCCGGAAGTTGCGGTATATACATAACTTTAAGTTAAATTACTTTTAATTACTGCTCCATTTCTTAAACTTACCTTACTATTTATATGCAGTCCCGTCTGGAAGCTGTGCAGCAGAGACATTCACAGGATCCTGCACCGATACCTCCAACGCAGTTGTTCCCGGAAGCGTTTGGATCGCGATCCGGACATCAGCGCGGACTAGGGAGGATTCTCAGGGGTTTCGGATCCCATGATTTCCCTGGTGAGTTGTCGCAACCACATTATGGACCTCCGGAAGGATCCTCCTCCGACCCGCATGCATCCTATTCTGGCCCCTCTGCATCCCAACCTTCCGGCTACCATGTTGACTTGAACCACCCTGGTGATGACTATTTCGACCCCCGCCAGTTATGGGGTGGGAGATCGGCGCATTTTGGACCTCGATCAGGGGATTTTGGTAGCTTCTCGGATATGAGTGGATTTTTTAGTGGGACAGGCTCTGTATCCGGACCAGGTGTGGGTGATGATAATGCCGGTGAGGACGACGACGATTCCGATGATTAGACTTTTTTTGTTTGTATGAAATAGGGACATTTTTATAAATACAGTTTGTTATGTACATTTTTATTATTTGTGTTTGATATGGACTTTTTTATTATTTGTGTACTTTTTGTTTATAATGATGCTGGACTATCCGGTTTGCAAAAATTTAACACCCCAAATTTCGTAGTATTAATATATTATTATAAGAAATATACCAAGTAAAAACATGATAAAGTTATGAAGTAACACCCCAAGTTTCCTTAATAAAAAAAAAAGGAAAAAAAACGGGTAAAACAAAAAACAAATAACTTTATTACAATCCTAATCAGATGAGTCCACTGTTCCCATATAGATGGGAGGAGGTTTAGTTGCATCTATATATCTATTGTAGGCTAACTGGCGGTGTCCGTACAAATCTTTCCATTTGCTCACGGGAGGCCTTACACGATCCTGTACCCAATATGCGATCTCCGGGGCCATCGGGTAGTCACCTTCCAACTGCACCATGATATAGTGACCGTGACCCTGTACTAATGCTATTGATATGGGCTCTGTCCTAGGCATCTCATCAGGACCATAGGTAAATGGGAACGAAGTCCAACTGGCGGCAGTAGATAAACAGTTAATTACTATACCCATCCTGTTGGACAACAACATAGTCCCCATAGTCATGTGCATCCAGTAGGCAGTTGGTCTAAACACCCCTACATAAGACCGCGATAACCCCTCAAAAAAGCTCGCTTCAACCTGTCCCCATCTTGTTAGTTCATCGTAGAATTGTTTGTTATTTTCATACTCGGCCAACATATGTAGTCGGATCCACTCGTAACCTTCGTTTTCATCGTATCCAAATGCAATAGCAAGTGCCCTGAATCCACAGTTGCCATCACCCCTGACATTAATAATCCCCTTGACGTATGGTCTAAATACATTCGGTATGTCGTCAAGGTAACCCTTTATACCCGTCGTCTGCAGTGGGCTAGTGTTAGGTGGTGGTACTGGTAGAGTAGCCAATTGCTGCTCAGCTGATATGGGAGATATTGGTGATGGTGCTGGTGCTGCTGGCATCGGAGGTGATGGTGCTGGTGGCATCGAAGGTTGTGTGGGCGTATTGAAAAAATCAAAGTACGATGATGGTGCAGCTGGCATCGTAGTGCTAGGACCTGCAGGAAAATAAGTATCGGCACTGAAGAACTGATCCATTAAGCCTGTTGGTGCTGTTGGTGGCACAGGATAGTACGCGGGTTCGGCTGCACCGAACAACTGATCTAAGAATGGGGTTTCGGTTGTAGGCTCATTACTCGGCCCTGCTGTTGAATATTGTGACGATCGGATCAAGTCATCAATATATCCACGGGTGTCCTCCCGTAATTCGGTGTCAGGCTCCGCGAAACGTGACTGCGTGGGCACATGCTCACTGTGTCTCGCCGGATGAAAGTCTCTGTAGCATGAGCCTGAGTCTGGTGCGGTATCCGGATATTTAGGTGTGGTCACGTGCACGGACCTTGACTTTTTCAACTTTGGTGGTGGTGGCATCGGAGGTGATACGTTCAAGTCTGGCATCTGCAATGAATGAATGAATAATTAAGTTAGATGATAGTATTTAACAAGTAATAATTTGCTAGACTATAATAATTTACCTTTTTCTTTGACCCAACAGGTCTACCACGTGTTTTCTTTTGGACCTCTGGATCCTTGATTTTGGACCGACCCGGATAGATGAGGTCCTTTATTTTGGACATCAAGCTTTTCCTTTGTTTTATGGGTTGTCGTTCCAAGACAGCAGTAACCTCGCCACAAAAGGCCTCAACAGGCTCGTCATCATCCGAGTCTTTCTTCACATTTCCAGGCAGGCAGGTGGACTGGGTTATATCGAGCCTGCACCAAAATGCATCTATCTCATATTCTTGTACACGCCTTCCTGCAGGAATAAAAATATTACATTAAGTATTTTAAGTAAAATGGACCATTTGTATCTGAATGAATTGTACTTACGTTCCTGCATGTATGTTAGAAGTCGACAACTACATGGCAAGCCACAACTAGCCCATACCGTACACCCGCACTTTGACACGTCCCCTTTTACTGTATTTTTCAATCGATCAATTTCGTCAACCATAATTTGCAAGGCTACATGGGAGGCTTTACCGAGCAAATCCTTTAAACAGGGATAGTTGTGTTTATTTTGATTGTACTGCCTGCAATGTTCCAGTGACCCCTTTATTTCGGTGTATTGCCCGCTGACAACAGAGTTAACACATTCAACGATTCTGTGGAACGTAAGCCGCTTTTGATGCATAACTGACTTCAGCAAAGAATGCTCGCTTTCAACCCTGTTGGTAGTGTAGTTACGATAGTTGCGGTGTTGGTCGACCCAACATGACACAAATAACTCCTTGTACGAGGCAAGCCACTGTATTTGCAGATACTTATAAAGATCTGCAGGAAAATAAAAAGTGATTTAGCTACATGGTTACATCGTAAGCGTTATCATAAAAACAGTATGGGGACGGGATGTATATACTTGGTTTATCTGCCAAGAATACTTTTAGCCGCTGCTCATTCTCTGCGTATTCTTTAACCGTGATTGAGTTTACGAGTTGATCCCACCGGTGTCTAAACAAACCATAATCTTTTTTTGACCTAACGATGGGTTGGCATGTAACTCAATATTTCTCCAAATGTGTATTCTACACAGTATCAGCTTCGTTTCCGGCATCACATCCTTAACCGCTTTCATGAGGGCCAGATCCCGATCAGTGAGTGCCACACGCACGACGAGGCCTTCTTCGAGCGTCGACCTCAAGCACTGTAACACCCATGTGTATGTCGCATGTTGCTCATTTTCAATAAGTGCGTGCGCAATGCTGAATGTCTTGCCAGTTGGAGTGACACCTACAATCTCAACAAGCGGCATGTTGTAAACGTTGGTTTTATACGTGGCGTCTATTTCAATGATCCAAGGAAATGCACGCCATATGTCAAGTGATGTAGGATGTACGAAAAAGAGATTGGTCAAACATCCGGTTTTGCTATCCGTCGTGTACTGATACGTGTACTGATGGTCAGATAGTAATTGGAGCACGATCTGCAACGGGTAAACAACCAAAGTATAAGGAATTCGTATTTTTTTAAAAAATAAACATATAGTTATATGATCCACATGCAGGTATGTTTCTTATTTCACCTGCATTCGAGTTTCCCCTCGTTGTTGGGCGTGCTTTAGCCGGTGTTGCCGCAGGTAGTTAGAAATGTCTTGTGAACGGGTCAAGATACCGGGAAATGCATCCTTCAATTGGTCCCTTATGCTATTTGGCCCTAAACCTAGCAACGCCTTTTCGTCCACAAATTCTTTTTGAACATCGGTTAGTCGTCTTGCGTACGCAATACCTTCCAAATTACAAGCTGATGGATGATTATGTCGGTGATCTATAACTTCAACCCACCAACTATGGTCCTTTGTCAGACGGCCTACCAATTTGAATGGACAGTCAATTTTGGTACTCCCTTTGGGTGCCCCGGTTGACCGCTTATCTTTTTTTCCACCACGGTTGCAAATAAGGACCACCTTTTTAACTTCTCCGCCTTTTGTGACATTTGATCTTCGTGTTACTAACACATAACCAAGCTCCTTTGCCGTTCTTTGAGCCCAGTCTACCAAATCTATGTGTGTGTCAAACACCTGAAATATTTTATACACTTTTTTTTAATACACTTTTTATGCACTTTTTTATAATACATTTTTTTTAATACACTATTTTATATACTTTTTTATAATCCACTTTCTTATACACTTTTTTATAATACACTTTTTATACACTTTTTTATAATACACTTTTTTGTACACCTTTTTTTAACAATCTTTTAATAGCTTTTGTTAATCTACATTTTTACGTACATTTTTTAATATGTTTTTATAAACAATTTTTATCCGTAGTTTAATAATTAGTTTTCTTACATACTTTTATAGCAATATTTTATACACTTTTTCTTAATACACTTTTTATGCACTTTTTTTATATACATTTTTTTTAATACACTATTTTATATACTTTTTTATAATCCACTTTCTTATACACTTTTTATAATACACTTTTTATACACTTTTTTATAATACACTTTTTTGTACACTTTTTTTTTAACAATCTTTTAATAGCTTTTGTTAATCTACATTTTTACGTACATTTTTTAATATGTTTTTATAAACAATTTTTTATCCGTAGTTTTAATAATTAGTTTTCTTACATACTTTTATAGCAACAAATCTAATGAATAATAACAAAATACAATTACTCACAAAATAACAACACAAAAAATGAAAAGGTTGGATTATATACATACCTCCTTGGTATAAAAAACATCGTGATCGTAATCAAATTCATCACGGACATCTGGGGATTCAAATTCGTCATCGGGCTCTTCGTACACAAACTCTTCATTTACACCTTCCGGCGCATTTGGATTTAAGAAAATTTCCTCCAAGCAATCCATCTAAAATAATAAAAACACTTAACAGTAATAAATGAAAACGAATAAATCAAAATGAATGAATATAAAACCAATCGAATATCAAAACGATTGAATATCAAAATGGAAATGTTGCTCCAAGAATGAATATGAAACGAGATGTTATAAAGGATGAATCGTCACGGGGAAACAGTAATAAATGAAAACGAATAAATCAAAATGAATGAATATAAAACCAATCGAATATCAAAACGATTGAATATCAAAATGGAAATGTTGCTCCAAGAATGAATATGAAACGAGATGTTATAAAGGATGAATCGTCACGGGGAAACAGAAACATTACTGTACGATTCGTACCCACCCACCCTTTTGGAGCGACTGTCGCTCCTAAAGGGTGGGTGGGTACGAATCGTACAGTAATGTTGTCGTATGCTGTCGCCCGTTGTCGTATCCTACTACCCCTTTAGGAGCGACTGTCGCTCCAAAAGGGGTGGTCGGGTTACATGAGGGGTGGTCGGCCTACACGTCCCCTTATTTAAAGTCTCAGAATAGACAATAATACAAATCTGCCATTGACTAACTTTGACCGACGAGAAAACTACTCCAAAATTTAGATCCACCCATGATTTCATAGCCAAAATGACTTTTATAACACAAAAATATTTTCCGGCCGGTTTGATCGGCGTTGACCGGCAGTTTGACCGAGGGTTGACCGAATCAAAATCACAAACAAATCTATCTCCGGCTACAAGAACACTTTCAACTTGATTTCAAGACCACAAACATGATTTACAACTCGGATTTATACAAGATCTAGTCAAAATCATTCAAAAGTCATATATTTTTAGATTTTAACTACTATCGGATATATACACGTGAACAAGAATCCGAAAATCACTTTACAACATCAGATCTTACCCAAGAACAAAGATTTCGAACAAAGGATTTCAGATCTAGATGATTTCGGTCTTGAGGTTTTCGGATCTTACAAGTTTTTGGTTTATACATCACGAGTCTTGGAAGATTTCGGTTATAAGGTAACGGATTTCATTGATTTGGACTATGCCTTTTTGGATTCTAACGAGAAATCCGGATATATATATATATACTATATAAACCGAAAATATATATGTTGTTAAGAAGTTTTCAAATCTAAATACATCCATCCCCAAATAAATCCCGAAATAAATTTATATAGAATATCTTTTCGGATTAGATCCAAGTTTACATAACAAACCGATATATATATATATATATTGTAAAGAAAAATCGGGGTTAGAGGACCAAGAAGGCTTATGGCCAAATTATACAAAAAATTCGTATATATATATACTCATATATGTGTAAAAATCGATCTTTGATGATGAACAAACTTAGATCCATTCAAGACATACCACGATCTATAAGAAAAATGAAGAAAAATATGAAAAGTAGTGGTTGTTTGTGGTGGCCGGTGGCGGTTTACGGTGGTGAATGGTGGCCGTACGGTGGTCAGAGGTGGCGGCCGAGAAAGAGAGAAGAAAGGGGGGGCTGCCATAGAGAGAATGAGAAGAGAGGGAGGAGTGTGTGAAGTGAGGAATTAGGGTTAGGAAGTTAGGGTTTGTTCTTTTATATGCCACCCATGTGACTAACCTTTGACTTTCTTCTAAACCGGTTTGACCTGACAATTCAAGAAATCTCGAGACCTGTAAATTCATTTTGTCGACATATTTTAATGTAACTTTTCAATAGCTTTCCAACGGATATAAATATGTCTATATTTACTTATTAAATCTTTAATTGATTTAATTTTTAAGTATTTTATTTTATTTTGGCATTTCCACAAGACAACTAGTATTTCTCTTCTTCTCGAGTCCACGCATAATTTTTCTAAATTCTATATGCTCATAAAGCCCGAATAAACATAAGTCTACTCATTCAGTTGATAATGTCTTACAGACTAACGACTTTCACGCCCTAAAAATACATATACTAGCTATAAAGTCGCGTACATGAACTGAAAAAAAAAACTAAAGATGACCGGAAGAGTACTTCGGAAAAGTATCGCTTAGATGACGGTTGTCACACCTGCACTCATACCAGATCTTCATGCATCACCTTCAAGTCTTAGAATTTAAACACCATATGACCAACCTAAGACTGTGAAAACTGAATCTGTTGAGACAACCTCTATTGAGGTCAAAACTGGAGCCGGTTAGGCTAAAGCTCCAGGTAAAAAGGCTGCTGGTGAAAAGCCTTTACCCCAAAAGTCAAAGGAGCCCAAGAATACCAAGACAAAGAATCAAACTGAACCTAAGTCCAAGGTTTATGTGTCTGTTGAAAATAATATTTTGTTAAAACTGGACAGTCAACTCCAATTTTTTTCTAGGCAGGTTCAGAGTTGCACTGCCAGAATTAAAAATCTAGAAGGAGCCTCGTCTCCATCAATTGAAAAACAAAAAGTCAAACTTCCTGCAAAAGAAAAACAAAAAGTTCCAACTAGAACTAAAAATGAAAAGAAAAAAGGAAGTAAACACCAATTGTTTTTACTTCTGGACTTGGAGCTGATAAAAAAAGCTCTAGATTCAGCCTCTAGTTCTTCACCACAACAACCAACTGAGGCTTCTCATGAGAATTCCAGTGAACCCATCAAGAAAAGATGGGTTCTGAAAAATAACTAATGATTTTTGTGGGTGTGCAGGGAGATCGAAAAAAGCATATCTGGTATCTGGACAGCGCAGTTGGCCGGATTATGACAGGATGTAAGCCACTGCTGGAAGAGTTCACTGTCCAAGATGGACCGACAGTGACTTTTGGTAATGATGGTAGTGGAAAAACTGAAGGATATGGTGTGCTTAATAATGGACAAGTCAAATCCACTAAAGTTGCATTTGTAAATGGTTTGAAATATAACCTGATTAGTGTAAGTCAACTGTGTGATGATGGCTTCAGAGTTTTGTTCGATATTGCACAAGGCACCATATTTAACAAGGATTGGCAAGTGGTAATGATTGCACCAAGAAAGGGAAATGTGTACATAATGGATATGGAACCAGCTCCAAAAGAGCATTGTTTCTATACCAAGGCTGATGAGGACACCAACTGGCTGTGGCACAAGAGATTAACCCATCTAAATTTTAAATATATCAACAAGTTGTATCGAAAACAACTGGCAGATGGGATACCTCCAATTTCCTTCAGGAAGAAAAAGCCATGTCCAGGGTGTGAGATGGACAAGCAGAAAAAAGCCAGTTTCAAAACCAGACAAAACTTTCGTATCACTGAACCTCTTCACATGCTTCTTATGGATCTATTTGGTCCAGTGAATGTTCAAACTAGAGCTGGAAAACATTATACTCTAGTCGTGGTTGATGAATTCACCAGATTCTGTTGGGTGTTATTCCTTAGAGCCAAAGGTGACGCTGCTGCTAAAATCATCTCTCTCATCAAAAGAATTGAACTCATGTATACTCACAAAGTGTGTTAGTTGAGAAGTGATAATGGTACAGAGTTTCAAAGTAAAGTACTTGAATCATTTTGTAATGACACTGGCATCTCTCAATACTTTTCCTCAGTTCACTCTCCAGAGCAAAATGGTGTTGTTGAAAGGAAGAATCGTACTTTGATTGAAGCTGCAAAAAGTATGCTATTTGAATCTGGTTTTCCCACCAATTTTTGGGCTGAAGCAGTGGCAACCGCTTGTCACACCCAAAACAGGCCAGTCTACATCAAAAGATACAAGAAGACAGCCTATGAAGTGCTCAGGAATCGAAAGCTAAATAGTGGATATATTCATGTATTTGGCTATCCAGTCTATATTTTAAATGATTCCAGTCAGCTAGGGAAATTTGATGCTAAAGCTAATGAAGGAGTGTTTGTGGGCTATTCAGATATTCACAAAGCCTTTAGAGTTTATAACTATAGAATCCAAAAGGTTCATGAATCAATTTATGTCACATTTGATGAATTAGATGTTGCAATCAACAGAAGGCCAAACCTTGATATTTTTCCAGTTATTCAAGTTGATTTTGGTGTATCTGGCCTAGTTCATCAGTCAGTTGCTACACCAAAAGATGTTTCCAGTCATAAAGACTTGGAACCAGTTGTTAAGAAAAGCACCAGTGACACTCCATTTTATCCTTACATCAGTTTTAATTTACTACAAAAACTGATGATTGGATCTGATGTTCGTGCCACTCGAGTATCAGAACCAGTTCAGACTCCAAGTTCTACAGTTGATCTAGAAATGCCTTCGACTGAAGAATTCCATGATGCAAATCGTGACCTCATTGACTCTGATGAGGATATTGAAGAAGTCTGGACTGATCCTCCTCTAGTTGCAACAATAATGCAGAAGCTGAAGGGTACCAAGGGTCTGTGTATACCCTTCTCCAGATACTTGTCACTTTGTTTTCTTCAGATCCAAAGTTGGAGAGCCAAATTTCTGACACGCTTATTACACAAACTGACGAAGTTTCTGGCCAGTCACAGCTAGAGTTCGAGGTTCCAGACTCTTCGGCCCATGATATTACAACTGAGGATCGAGCATTTGTGGTTGAGGCACTAGTGACCTCTTTCCAGGGAGAAGATGCTTCTGCAATGGATCCCCCAACTGATGAAACCATCCAAGCAACTTAAACTAGTCATCAGGAGTCTAAACCTGATCTTCAGCCATTCCTAACATTTATGGATCTAGGCATAAATGAGGTTGAGTACCAACTAAGTCTTCGGATTTAGAAGGAACACAATCCGAAGGTAAGTCTCAACAAAAGGTCATTGAACATCTGAAAATTGAGGATGAGTTCCAACTGATCTAAAAATTGAGTCTCAACAAAAGGTCATTGAACATCTGAAAACTCAAGATCATACTCCAAAGGTAAGTGAGACCACCCCTACCAAAATGTTGCATGTGTTTAATTCTCCTGATTGCTCCACTCAGTCCAAAGAGTGTGAGATTTCTAACAAAGTTGTGCAGGGTGAGAAAATCTCTCCTTAAGAGATTCATGATATGTCTACTTCAATGCTATCATCATTCTTCCAAATTGAAGAGAAAGTTCAAGCTTTGAAAGCTAAACATCTTGCTTCTGTCAAGAAGATACTTTCCTTTGATACCCCTATGACTATCCTTGTTGACAAAAATAAAGTGAACTTAGAGCAAAAGATTGAGACTCCTAAAGATCTTAAGGCTAAAGTAAAACATTAATTGAAAAGTTAACAAACAAAACTGTTTTCAAACCAGAAGTTCAAATAAAAGTTCCAGATTTTACTGTTGAAAAACTTGATCAGGTTTTGGAAACTGATCATGTTTTTGCACCAGAAGTTGAAAAAGAAGTTGGAAAAATGTCACCCAAAAAGCCTAAGCTAGCACCAAAGAAGGAATATCAATCAAAAATTGCTCCAACTTCATTTTATTCACCCAAAGGTCAACATGCACCAGCTATCAAAGGTAAGAAGCCCATTCCAAATACCAAGGTTGATACTTCATCTGTATCTAGAACCACTGCTCCTAAAGTTGACTCACAATCTAGATCTTTACCTAAGATGTCAAAGTCTAACAAAGATTTTCTAATCACAGATACATCTAATGGTAAAACCAGGTATAGAGATCAGTATGGTTGGTTCACTGTTGGTAACCCAAAGAAACAGAACATCAAATCTTCCAAGAAAACCAACAATCAAAATGTGTTTTTAACTCCTCGAACTAATTCTAAAAATTTATTTGTTACAGGAGAAAAGAGTTTAGCTAGTAACCATAAGTGGATTTCTAAATCTTCATTGTTGAAATCTACTAGCTATGCTAAAACACAAGTGGCTGTTAAATCACTAGTTAGCAGAAGTTGGATAGCTAATGATTACAAGAATAAAGTTCCTAATAGGAAATTTGATTCAAATTCGAGTAATTTAACTAAACCATGGTCTTTAATAAATACCAAATCTTCTACTGTGATTTCTAAACCATTGATTGTTGATTTTAAGGGGATTGTGATGAATTTTAAGAATAAACCTCTTCTTCGAAAACCCCATTTGTATACCTTGAATGTTTCCTCTAACCCAAAAGGACCCATTCAAAAGTGGATACCTAAAAAGACTTAATTATGTTTTGCAGGTAATAAAGGTCTGTATTTAGCATTCCCATCCTGGATGCTATTCAACACATGATCCTGGAATGAGTTTCTTTTCGAAAAAACAATCTCGAATAAGTGCTCATTACCAATGCATTTACTTGCCTATGCATGTTTTGTACAAATCCTTCATATCTTTCTTTTCTATTCATTATCTGTCAAACATTCATTCTATGTTTATGTGCAATGTGCTTAAATATCATGCAATGTTTGAGGGGAGAAAAAGGATAATTCATGTAACTTGGGGGAGTTGGTGTATTTGCACTATTTGAAGAGAAACTTACTGTTAATTCTTTAGAAAACAAATAATAATTGAAAAATGAAAAATACATAAAAATGATAAAATCAAAAAACCAAAATTTGTCTTTGATTATGTTACTTCATTATTTGTTTTGATATTTTTGTTTAGTTGTTTAGTACTTGTTTTATTATGTGTTTTGTTATGTTCAGCCCAATTTTTGAAAAATTTCAAAAAGCCCAGTTCTGAAGCCCAGTAACAATCTGTTTAATCCAAACCGTTTTAAATCGGGTCAAACCCGACCGATGCCTTCTTCCATAAGGAGGAGGGAAAATCCATTTTATCCCATTTCCACTTTCCCATAAAAACAATCATTTGATTGATCTCTCTCGCAAAATCACTTCAAAAAACATTTCGGGCTGATCATTGAAACAATTTAAGGGTTGTATTGTATTTTTCGTGCTGATCATTTCATTCCACAACATCATCTTCAGAAAATTCCATATTCAAGTAAGATTTTGAACTCGAATGCATATCTCATATTTTCATTTTAATTCGAAATTCTTGCATCTGTTAATGTTTCTGTGTATGTGGAATGATTTAGAAGCATGTTTAGGCTATGTGTGTATGAGTTTTACATGATTAAATGCCTAAAATTGAGTTTTTGGAAATTCAAAAATATATACCCCCTGTTTCAGTGGAGAAGACGACCTAGAACGGTCTTTGATTTGGTCTAGGTCACTTTTGATGATTTTGGTGATTTGTGTAAGTAATAAGTGTTTATAATAAGCTTTGATGTTGATTTGAATCATTTAGTGATACATTTGTTGAGTGATAACTGCTTAGATTTAAAACAATCTAGGCAAAATCCTCTTAATTTCAAGTCTGGGTTGGTTCTGAGACAATCTTGACCAAGATCGTCTTGGTTCCAAAACGACTTGGAAATGAGACGATCTTGCCAAGACTGTCTTATTTTCTCTTATATGTTTTTTTCCTTTTGTAACCCCTAAGACCAAGACCAAGACCAAGACGATCTTGTCAGGATCGTCTTAGGGTCTGTACGCTGTGTGGTAAGAATTTGATGAAATCAATTGAATGGGGACTGATTTCGAAAGAAATCGATTTTGCTCAAAATAAAGGGAAATTATGCTCAATTTTTCCCAGAAATTGACATAATTTCAACTTATATTTTTAAGTGTTAGAATTTTTCAAAATTGAAGTGAAGTGTTTTGTCACTTAATTTCCAAGACGATCTTGCCAAGATCGTCTCAATATTCCTTCACTTCAAAAGGAGTTTCAATAAGGTTTTTATGACGATCTTCACCAAGATCTTCTCATTTTTCCTTTCCATACTTATTCGTTTTTCAACTCAATAAACCTTAAGACGATCTTCTCAAAGATCGTCCCATTTATTTTTCCAAACTTAAACCTTTTTCATCAACTTAAACTTTGAGACAATCTTAACTAGATCGTCCCACTGATCTTTCAAGACTTAAAATTCTTTTCAAATGTTAAGACGATCCTCATCAAGATCGTCCCACCTATCTGTTTCCAATACTTAAAACTTTTTCTCAAAGGTTCAGACGATCTTTCCATAATCGTCTTTTTGTTATAACCTGTGTTGAAACTCAGGACGATCTCGTCAAGATCGTCCTGGTTCACATAGAAATTTTTTTTCCATACTTAGATTTTTTTTTTCTTTTCAAAAACCTAACTTTTGTGTGATGTGACAAAGTGCTTTATATAGTCATATAATTGCAATATACTTGATGTAACACCCCGCTAAAGCGGAATATACGGGATGCACAGACAAGTACAAATGCACATAGTACAAGTTCAACACAGCCATTAAGATTAATCAAAGATCAAGAGAGCAAAGTCAATACAGATCATAATTAAGTCTAGAACAAAAGTACAAATGTTATTACAGAATATATCTGAATCAGAATAGTCAAATTCATGGGACAGAACAATTGTCTCATCGAATAGAACTTGAACTGGAATAGCAATGAGGTCTTCGTAGCTCCTGACCTTGTACGCACGAACCGTCACCAAAGAATGAGCTTAGAACGGAAGACTCTTATGCTAAGGTCTAGAACCTAGCCTGAAAAGCATGTAAGTTCAAAGGTCAACTATAAAAGTAGTTGGTGAAATTCACATAAAGTACTTTATAAATATACATAAGTCTGATATGTATAAAAGTCTAGTCAAAAGTCTGTATGCCTGTCAAAAAGTACCTTGCTGTAATAATAATAGATTAGAGTCTATAATGTATTTAATATGTATGTCTATTATTACTGCTAATCCGCTTGGCCATGACGAGCTATGATAATTCAGGGAACTCATGTAATCAGATAGTATATAAGTACAAACTAGGTCAGAACCAGAGACCATAGCATGTGATCAGAACAGGTGATCAATAAATCTAGGTAATATGCATTCTCCTGTCCTGAGGAGAATGAGGATGGGCCTACCCTAACAGCGCTGTCCATAATACCTACGGTCCATTCCCATAACTGATGGGAGATGAATTGATAGCAGTAAGTCTTAGGCCTCATACATAGAATAAGTACAACACAAAGAACATGTATTCAAGATCCTGCCCATTCAAGATCTAGAACACACGTTTAGAGAATAAGTATCATAACATAAATAGTCTGTCTGTACATAAATAGTCTGTCTGAAAATAGTCTGTCTGTCTCAAATAGTACATAGTACAGTCAAGAGAATATATATATATATAAGTCTGTATATATATATAAGTACAAAATAGTTTTCATGCTTTTCAGTCCCCGATAAAGAACTTTTAAAATGTACGAAAGGGGGAATAAGTGAACTCACAGTGATCTGGTACAATATAGAGAACTAGTACAGTGAACAAGTACAAAGATAGATAAGTATATCTATCGAGATCTAATTACGCCTTGCCAAACTCCTATGCACATAATAACCATATAGAAGTACATAAATTAATCTAAGTGATTATTCAATCACAAATGTCCTTGATGAACTGATGATTTGGTCCTTGAATGTTTTGACTCAAAATAGTTTTAACTGAACTTTACGTACATAAACTGAACGAAGGTGAGCCTTAAGTCTGTTTGAACTGAACTGTACGAATTTAGACCTTAAATTCGTTTAATAGAACGAGTCTTAACTTCATGGCGACTTTTATATTCGTTTAGGTGCTAAAACGAATTCGAACTTCGTTGGTAGGGACAACGAACTTTATATTCGTTTAAGGGAAATGGGCTCTTAAATTCGTTTCACAAGGCAATTGGGCCTTTAACTTCGTTTCAAAGGAAACGAACATTAAGTTCATGCGGTGGCTTAATTCCGTTTAGACTTACGAAGGTAATCTTTATTTTCGTATGTCAGTTACTAACTTCGTTCAAGATAACTTAATTTCACTTCTAAATTCGTTTTGGACTATTGAACGAAGTTCTAGGCTGAAATTAATATAAACGCGAGTTTTGAAGATTAAGACATGTTACGACCCAATCTTGATCACAAAACAGTTACTAGACACATTTAAACATAAACCCATTAATCTTTAACACATTTTTGACATCAACCTCGACCAAATCATCAAGATCACAAGTCTAAAAGTTTATTTTTAATTTCATCAAAACGTAAGATTTGTTGTTGTTACCTCAAAACCGATTTCAGAAACACGTTTTGGTGATTACCAGGAAGCTAATGATATCAATGATTTCACCCAAACCAACCAAAATCAGGAGATGAATTTAGTGTGTGTTTTAAGGTGTGGGGAGTGTGAAGAGAGGTAGGAGATGATGAATAGTAAACTTTTAGGGTTTTACACTTTCTATTTATACCTTACCATAAAATGAGATTTCACAACTACAAGGACCATTTTGCAATTAATTTAGGCTGAACTCTTTTATAAACTTTTAACATTTACGAACCGAACATATTATATTATTGCACGTAATCACGAGCTCGTCGTACAATATTAATATTTACATTAATTTGAAGTTCATATAAAAGTACATAATGAACATCTAAAGTACGTCTAGAACTCATATAAATTAGACTGTCTGGCCGATCTAGTGGCATATGTACGTTGTTAGGAACTTAAATAGAACATTTCTGGGACGGTTGTTACACTTGAAATACAAGGAAT
The DNA here is from genome assembly GCF_010389155.1 of Erigeron canadensis. Lineage (NCBI taxonomy): Eukaryota > Viridiplantae > Streptophyta > Magnoliopsida > Asterales > Asteraceae > Erigeron > Erigeron canadensis. The sequence goes on from NC_057764.1 coordinate 9,956,229, forward strand.
TGAACGCCTTTGTGTACTCCCTTGCTATTCTCAAATATCTTGTATTTATATGATTATATCTTATTTTTTCAAAGTTATATATATATTTCTATATATAAAAATATAAGGAATTGAACGCCTTTGTGTACTTCCTTGCTATAGTTATATATGGAAATATGTATCTAACTATTCTGTGTTTATTTTCTCATATCAAGTTATTTGTAAGAAATATACTGAGTTGATCGCCTTTGTGAACCTCTTTGTATTCTATATAAATAATCTGTATGAAACTTATTATTTGCTATTCAAACATTGTTTTATGTGTGCGTTAAACTATTTTCTTTCAAAATCAGAAAATCAAAAATAATGGATCATCAAGAAGAAATCCAACATGATGAAGAGATTGCCCTGAATGAATCCATAGAAGAAATTCTTATTACTGGCAACTCAAATAACATGAGAAACAATCGAGCTTTATCGGATCCATTTATTGCTCCGGGATTCCCAATTGTCCCGAGAATACTTCACATCCATCCACTCTCATATGTTCTCACAGTCGAAAGAGACTTACCTGAAGTTTATTTATTTGAGATGTGGAGAACCATCAGTTTTTTGTTCAGCCTCAAGATCCTTCTACTTCAAGATCAAAACCAAAACATAAATCTCCCGAACTTCGTCATCAAGGTTTCTTTCAATACCAACTGAGCTCTGAAGATAGAGTGTATGACTTTGAGTTCAACCTTGATGACTTCAGAAGAACTTTGATGCTTCCTGAAGCTGATTCTAATGGACATGCTAATTTTGATGAGTTTTAGTCAAATGATATCATGTTTGCTGCTTTGATCTCTCTTGGGTATGAAGGTCAATTGACAAAGACTAGAGACTTCAAGCTGAAGAATCTACCCAAGATATGGTATTATGTATATTCCATCCTCAGCAATTCATTAACTCCATACACCAGAGGGATGGACATTCTGACTCAACCCATGCTGCATATATTCTATGGTGTTGTCTTTAATAGACACTATGATATCGCTCAACTTCTGTGGGACCAGTTGATAGTATTGGTTAATGGCAAGATCTCGGCTCCCAAGAAGTATATTCCATTCATCAGATTTCTGACAGTAATTGTCCATGCAGCAATCAGACATGAGAAAAGTCTTTCGAGACTTCATGATGATACAAAAGTGATACTCCATCAGTATAAGTATGTGAGAGACTATGGAATTGCAAGTTATACATACTTGATTCCATCTCATTTGATGGATTTGGTTTCTGAAAATAATGTGGATTATCAAGCTTATCTGGACTGGATTAGAACAACTCTGGGACCGGAAAGCCTCCCGGTTCCTGCCCAAGTTGTGCATAGGACACCAAGTGAGGGGTCAATAAGAAAAAGAAAAGAGCGTGAGGGTGTATCCAGTTCCAGTGAGCCTAAGAGAAGAAAGATTGTGAAAGGTCAAAAGTTTGAGTTGAAATTAAGTAAGCAAGTTTTCCAGAAAAAGAAGAAGGGTAGTTCGTCAAAGAAATTGAAGAGAAAAACTCCAGCTGAACCTTCTTCACCTGCATCTTCTGAAGAGACAGTTTATGTTGTTGGGTCTCCAAAGCCAATTAGATCTCCACCACCAAAAACAACTACTTTGAGATCATCTTCACCCAAAACACCGTTACCTCAAAGATCATCAACTTCATCATCATCTCCATCTTCACCTAAATCACCTCAAACACCACAAACACCTATTCATCAATCATCACCACTTCCCGAAATCATCTCACCAATACCACCAACAATGGAACAAAACCAACCTCATTGCTTCACAAATTCATTCATCATCATCATTTCCTCGATCTCCTCCACCTACATATTTTCAAGGCCGAAAGAAATCGATCCCTGTCAATATTCGCAAAAAAATCAAAAGATCTCGCTTTGAATATGATCGATTTCAATCAACAACACAAGAAGATGCACATGACTCCAGTGATGTTGAGTCTGATTCTGAGAATGCAAATAAGTTTGCAGATGATGTCATGGACATCCCGAAGGAACAAGGTGGAAATGAGGGAGAGGTTGAAAATACCAGAGAGGATGAGAGGTCCGGGCTAGGAGAAAGGCAAAAAGAAAACGTTGGCCTCCGCGTAGATACAAACATCTATAAACGCCGGGTTCGCCCTAGGATAGAAGTCGAGAGCTCCCAACTCTTGCAAGGTCAAACCTCCGTAAGCCATTCGGAAGTATCTCTACAGACTGACGTCTCATTCATGCACGAGCAAAATCCACATACTCCATTCCATTCTCCTTCTGAGTCTGTGAATGTTGAAACACAAGAGACATCTGCTCCTCTCTTGAACTTCATTTCTACACATTTGTCTAGAATCCCACTTAGGATACCAACGGCACCAATTGTAATACCATTTGCACATCTAGGTGATGTTGCCGGAACAAACATAGAGAGATTGGCTATTGCGCCCTCTCAAGGATTGTTTGGAAGTCTTTCCATTGCTAACGTCATGCCAGCTTTGAACGAAGGCGCCTTAGTGGCTAGATCGGTTGTGCGACAGTCTGAGTTCCTTCGAGCTCAATCTGTTGTGTTAGCTCTTCGTGCCTTAGGCATAACGGCAAGTCTAAGTGACTCCGGAGTTATTCACCTTCATTTCCCACAAGATTCAGGTTGTGAAGCCGAATCATCAACTGTTATTCATAATCTTAAATCAACAGGAAATCCTGAGACAGTAATGATGTCTTCGCGTCACTCGGTAGACTCACTTGAGGCTACTGAAGTGCCAAATTCTGTTATTCCTTAACCGATTGAAGCTCAAAGATTGGTATCTCAGTTTGTTGAAGGAGTTGTAGAAGGTCAGAGAAATGAACTCCTTGTGGCAAGAAATGTTATCACCGGGAAACTACCAGCCACCGAAACAAGTTCAGCATTGTCGAGATTCCGTACTGGAGGTGCTTTACGCATTGGTACTCCAGTAGCATCTTCATTGCCTTCCCGTGTAACACCAACAACAACAACAATGGAAACAACAACAACAATTCCATCAACACCGATAATTTCAACAATTCCACAAACAACAACACAAACACCAATTACTCAATCATTTCCTGATCCTAGTTCACCGCATCATTCTTCTAGTTCGTCTTCTTTCGAATCATCTGATTCTGAATACTTAAATGATTGTTCTCCAAACTGAATTGCCACTAGTGGTATATCAACCGATACTCTCATTGTATCACTCATGTATCGGTTGAGATCCGAAGAACCAAATCTCACCTCTCACAAACGATCAATCTTTCACTCACTTCTTGCTTACATGTCAAATCAGGAAACTCAACAAGCTAAACAGGCTGAAGTTGAAGCTCTTCAGAAAAGAGTTCGTGAACTTGATCACCAATGTAGACTGGCCGATATCTCCAGGAGTCGGGATGATCAAGATCCTGATGATCAACCCGAGGGGGAGAATATAAAAGATATCGGAGAGGGTCATGAAACTCAAGAACAAGTTGGCCAAGAACAAAATGTACAAGATGTGATTCAAGATCAAGAACAAACCAATCAAGATCAAACACAAGCTCAAGCTTCTACAACTCATGTTTATGAATTGGATTTGGATGATCTACCCCCACTTGTCAAAAATATTTCACATTATTACTCCACAACTTCTGACGAGTCAAGTGATCCAGATCTATTTCAACCTGAAGATGATGAGTCTGATTCTTCCGATTCAAGTGATGATCCTGATAATGCTCCAACAAGTGAACAATCTTAGCAAGAAACATATGGGAAAGATATATTTGAAGAGATTATATATCATTTGAGAAACCCAAAAAAATCTTGAGACTCCGAGTGAGCTTGCACAAGGAGTCAGACATCCAAGAATTTCAAGAAGCAGAATATGGCAGATCAATGAAGGGTATTTTGTTGAGAATTATGAGCAATTTCTGGATCTAAGCACAAAACCCGATGAGATTGTGTGCAAAGCTAGATATCTTGAAGAAAGAGCTTTCCAGATTTACTGCACACCTGTTGAAAGATTGAACATGACATTGAATCGGTTGAGAGCATTCTTTCTTTTCAGACATAAAGATCAAAGAGATAAGTACATGGAGTTGATGAATGCTGTTAGTTCGGTGAGAGAAGAATGGTGGTATAGACAGTTTGAAAGACCAATCACACAAGTGCTAGAGTTGTTTGTTCCTTTAATGTCTCACAACATGAGACTTGTTAGATTCAAAGTTCGCAGAGTAGATGGTTGTATGTATATGGTTCAAGAAGAATCATTTCAACACTTGAAGATCTCAGACGTTCTATTCCTCTACAATCAATATGCTTATCTGATTATTAAGACTCCAGATCAACTTCAAGCCTATGAAGCATTGAAAAGCCACATTCAAGCTATAATCAAATTTTATGAATTCAATGACTTTCAGATCGGCTTAGAGAGAAGAACTAGCAGGATTAACCTTACAAAACCAAATCAAAGAGCTGGAGGTTATGAGCTAGATTCATTTCAAATTGGAGATGTGATTGAAGACTTGGATGGGTTCGTCTTCATTAATCGTTTAAAGAAAAAGATCTTCATTCGTGCTTCAGATTTTCCAAAGTACTCTGATGGTACTTTGAACTACTGCTTGTCCATTCTGGGTGCAATAGATGAAGATGCTGGTGATGAAGAAGATGACAACATCGAGTCTGAGAGGAGAAATCATATTAGACATATCAAAGTTGTTCTTGAGATACGTCAAAGAGTAAGAGATCTTATTGTTGAAAGGACTCCCAAAGCTCAAGAAGGAGTGAGACATACTGAGACAGGCTCATGGGTTCTTTGGAATCCTAGTCACAAGCATGGTCCTCACAACATTCCTCCAGTGAATTTCCAAGACAATATCCGACTGCCAGATGAACGCCCTGAAGGAGATAACTGGCATTTCATTCCCAAGAAGTTTTGGAAAGACACTTGGAATAGTTACAAGAAAAGAGCCTTTTGGAGTGCTAAGATTGACAAACCATCAACATCAACTGCTGCTCAAAGTTACAAGAAAAGAAAGAATAGGCAAAGGAGAGCAAGCATGAGGAGAAGATATCAAAGGAAGAAATGATGGACTACTAAGCTCACAACCAAGCACTAAGGGGGAGAATGTTAGAGATATTAAAATAGTGCTTAGTTGTATTTAACTTTATGAACTTTTATGTAATAATTGTAAGGTTGAGGGGGAGCTTTTGTAAGTTTCCTTAGGATATATAAACCCCTCAATCCTTTACTCCTAATAACCTTTTGTAAGCTAAAAAATCATTCCAGTAATATATGAAATCATATCATTTCTCACACACACCTATCTATCTCAAGAACACACACTAACACACCATAACCACCATTGTTGATCACATAACTTCCGCATCAATACACGAATATTACTACAATTATCAGAAATGTTATGAGATGTGCACGTTAATGTGGTTATATGTTGAAGTAGGTGTGAAACTCATTAGGTAATGAATATACCTACAGTTAAAGTAAAGTAAAGATGTTGATATGTGATTAGTTTAGGTGAAACTGTAGCCTAAACTAATATAAAGTAAAGTAAAGATGTTGATAAGTAATTGGTTTAGGTGAAAGTGTAGCCTAAGCTAATAAAGATAAGAAGTCTCGAGCATAAGGTGTGTTTAGCTTAACCTGTGCTAGTTGAAAAGCTAGTGCGTACGTGGTCGCTTGGGTGGCTCCTTGCGGCATAGTTATGTTTATCTAGTGTTTTCGGGTGGAGTGACTAACCACCAATGTTTAAAGCATGACGGGATACTAAAAAGTGGTCACTTGAGTAATTTCTTGCGGCATAGTTACTTTGATCTAGTATTTCCGGGTGGAGTGACTAACCACCAATGTTAAAAGCATAACGGAATGCTTAAAGTTGATTAAAGTTGTTAAGTCGATACGTTGATTAAAGTTGATAAGACGAAAAGTTGACATGCTGATAAGTTGATACGTTGATTAAAGTTGATAAGACAATAAGATGACATGTTGATAAGTCGATATGTTGATGAAAGTTGATAAGTTGATTAAGTTGCTTACGTTGACTAAGTTGATTATAAGTATGATTTATTGTTGATAGGCACAATTAGGAGTATATATCCTACATGTGTTATACATATATGTGGGATATGTTTAAGTGTGGTATGTAAGACGTGAGATGAAGTTGATTAAATTGATAATAAGAACGATATATGTGTGAATATGTGCTTTACGTTATGAGATCACAATGTGACGTGAGAATATGCGCTAATATGAATACGTGTGACAAGTTTATGTGTGACAAGCCAAGATATGATATGAAGTTACGTTTAAGTGGTATGTCTATATTGATATGATATAAGATATTGATTAAGATGTGAGTATATGATGATATGACGTATATGTTGTTATGAAATGAAATGTGATGCAATGTGGGAAAAGGGAAGTGTGGGTTGATCTATGATTGTTGTGGATGATATGCCAAAATGTTGATTTGTGATGGCTTATATGTGCACTTAAGTATGAAATGTCTAGTTCACTACATACAAGAACAAATGTTATGAGATGTGCACGTTAATGTGGTTATACATTGAAGTAGGTGTGAAACTCATTAGGTAATGCATATACCTACAGTTAAAGTAAAGTAAAGATGTTGATACGTGATTAGTTTAGGTGAAATTGTAGCCTAAGCTAATATAAAGTAAAGTAAAGATGTTGATAAGTAATTGGTTTAGGTGAAAGTGTAGCCTAAGCTAATAAAGATAAGAAGTCTCGAGCATAAGTTGTGTCAAGCTTAACCCGTGCTAGTTGAAAAGCTAGTGCGTACGTGGTCGCTTGGGTGGCTCCTTGCGACATAGTTATGTTTATCTAGTGTTTTCGGGTGGAGTGACTAGCCACCAATGTTAAAAGCATGACGGTATACTAAAAAGTGGTCGCTTGAGTAATTTTTTGCAGCATAGTTACGTTGATCTAGTATTTCCGGGTGGAGTGACTAACCACCAATGTTTAAAGAATAACGAAATGCTTAAAGTTGACTAATGTTGTTAAGTCGATACGTGGAATAAAGTTGATAAGACGAAAAGTTGACATGTTGATAAGTCGATACGTTGATTAAAGTTGATAAGACAATAAGTTGACATGTTGATAAGTCGATACGTTGATGAAAGTTGATAAGTTGATTTAGTTACTTACGTTGACTAAGTTGATTATAAGTATGATTTATTGTTGATAGGCACAATTAGGAGTATATATCCTACATGTGTTATACATATATGTGGGATATGTTTAAGTGTGGTATGTAAGACGTGAGATGAAGTTGATTAAGTTGATAATAAGATCGATATATGTGTGAAAGAAGTATATGTGTTTTACGTTATGAGATCACAATGTGACGTGAGAATATGCGCTAATATGAATACGTGTGACAAGTTTATGTGTGACAAGCCAAGATATGATATGAAGTTACGTTTAAGTGGTATGTCTATATTGATATGATATAAGATATTGATTAAGATGTAAGTATATGATGATATGACGTATATGTTGTTATGAAATGAAATGTGATGCAATGTGGGAAAAAGGAAGTGTGGGTTGATCTATGATTGTTGTGGATGATATGTAATGTGATTATGTTTTGATAAGTAAAATATGACGAAGTTTTATGAAAGTAAAATGAAGAACGTTTTATCAAAATGTGTGTATCTTACCTAGCTAACTTTATTAGCTAACACTTGCTTTTATGAAATGTTGTGTTCTTTAGGATAAGCAGGTTTCAGCTAGAGAAAGATTTAGCTCGTGAGATTAGCATAGATTGTTGAATACTTAGACTTCCCATAGCCTATGTTTTGGCTACATTATTTACATTTATGTTACATGTAATAACGAATGGCATTTATGTTTGTGCCAAGACTTGGATTTCATTTATATTGTTTTGATGATGCATGTTAATAACACTATTTTATTAAGGTACCATCCGGTTACGGATGAGGAAGTTTTAAAGTGATCCTTCCCCGCTATGTTTTAAACGCCGTTCGGCAAAAACTTTTTTTGAAATCCAGGTTTTAAAATGACGGGTGTTACAAAGCATACATCTTAACATACAAGGGGGATCCTGGATATAACTGACATCATTGGTGTTACATAACACAACGCGTTTTGGGCGTGTTGGATATGGATGAGAGGAGAATTCCACAGTTAAGCGTGCTCAAGCGACAGTAATGCCATATGGGTGACCCTTCTGGGAAGTCTGCCCGAGCAACCAGAAACAAAGCCGTGACCCTGCGGGCAAAGCGTACAATAATGTGTTGTGGTAAGGCGGGGTGTTACAAGTGGGTATCAGAGCAGTGGTTTAAGTGAACCGAAATTCGACAAAGACCTTAGAATTTTGGAGTTAAACCGTATGAAAAATGATAGGCTGAAGTAGTAATGCTTTAGCTTTACGATGAAAGAGTCTTTAGGACGGGTTGGGAAGAGTGAGAGTGTAACATTAAGGTATTATAAGTTGTTTGTGGATTATGAATAAAGAAGGTTGATTTGCCTTAATTTCTTTACCTCTTGTTAAACCTGTTGCTAAATATTGATGCTTAATGGTAAGACGAAATATTATTAAAGAATTAGGTAGAATATGCTTGTAGTATTATTAAATGTTGAAACTTGATGATGTATACTGTGACAAAGAGCTCGGAGATACATGAATTTACGGATTGTCATGAACGAAGTGATATGTTATGTGGTATTACATCCTTACGTGATATATGTGATGCAAGTTGTAGTGGTTCAAGGTGAGAAGTGTTTGTTGAAGTAAATTATGTTGGTAGCCTTTAATCCTCTATTTTCTCGATTTATCCATTGCAAGATTATGATGATAATGTGAGATCAATTAAGATTTGTTTATGATGGATGTTATGTTCGTAAGGAAAGGTACGTTGGTGGAATAGGTGGTCATCCATAGGAAGGGTGAACGATATTGTGTTACATGAATGTGGTATGCGGGGGAAGTAGTATGTAGTGTTTCATTCTGTGTTATATGTGTATATGAATTACGTGCAATATGTGTCTTTTGTAGCTAGAAGGATGTTGGAAAAGTTGGACATTATGATGTGTGGATATAATTAAAAGTACACGTGCGAGGATTGATATAGTTATAATTATGGTCCAGAACATAATTATAAATGTATCATGACGCGGGCATGTTCATTTGATGGTATTCATACTGACTAATGAAAGACATGAAATGAAGGAAGGTGATGAAAGGGAAATGGTTGAAAGTTCGGCTGAATTTTGAAGTAGTAAATGTGAAGAAATGTTGACTTATACGTGTGTGGAAAGTAGTGAGAAAACAAATGGAGGAGTTGATATCGTGAAATGATTCTGAGGACAGAATCCTTTTAAGGAGGGGAGAATTGTAATATCCCAAAACATTTTGACGGTGACCGTTAACTTGTCGTTAGCGACCATTAGTCACTATGTGTTTTGTATGTGCATATGTGAGTTAAATGATTTACGTGAGATATTTGTTAAAGTGATTTAAAGGAATGAAATCAAAGTTGATAATGATTAATAAAGTCAATTAATGTTCCCGATAAGATATAAGGGTCGATAAGTGTTCCCGTAGGCGTTAAAAGAGTCGTTTAAGGCCGAAACAAGTTATAACGAAGTGCAAGTGTAACACCCCACCGTTGGAAAAAACATGAGGTATCATGAAAAGTACAGCACGATATGGAATTACATAGATACTGCTAAATGCAATAGAATATAATAAATATATTCCCAAAAACATGAGTTCAAAGTAATAAAAGTGCTAAAATAGCTTATTACAACCAAGTTCATAAAGAAATAATCCAAGGCATGTAGCCTTAAAGTCTGACAATTAATAAGGAGCACTAATCTCTGAAGTCCAAGCCTAGCACAGCAGTCTTTATCCCTGATTAGCCTGAGTACCTGAAAAGTATACTAAAACGTGTCAACACAAAGGTTGATGAGTTCGTAGGTTTTATGTCAAAAGTCTAGTCAAAGAAATAAGTCTTTTGTCGATTCTTTTAAGTCTAAACAAGTAATAGTTCAATATATAACGAGCAGAGTTACACCATAATAATTCCAAAAGTCTCAAGTCTCAATGTCTCAAAGTCCGGCCTTACGGTACCTGCCTTAGTCCAAAGTCTCAAGTCTCCAATACACACAAAAAGCACGTTATAAAGCACACAAACAAACACACAATCACACACTTACAACCAGGCAGAAGCACGTCAAATGACATAAATAACTCTATACGCACAGGCTCAATATTGAACATAAACAGAAATTGACAAAACTGTTTAAAAAGAACAAGTATACTTTTCACCCCAAAACTTGTAATAAAAAGGGGCTGCGAAACTCACCTGAAAGCAGCACAAAGTGTATATATTTAGTCATAAGTCCATAAAGCACCGATGTCACGACAATTTCTGGATTACATTATAAACACGACCCGAAATGACTAACCGTATTTCACTTTGACCAAGAAACCCTAATTTTGACTTTTGACTAGAAAACATTAACTTTTCACTTTATCAAAGACTTTTAAAAAGAATCCTAAATCAATTTTGACTCAAAAGTCCAAATAACAACAAACCCTATCTTTGCCAAAATGACCAAAATAAACAAAGTATAAATCTGCCTTTGACCATCGATGACCGGTGGTCGACCGACAGTTTGACCAACTTTGACCGAGTCAAGAATCAAGAACAATAGTAGATCCAAACACAATTTCAAGTCCAAAAGTCACAATTTCAAATCGGATCTAAATATTTCAGTCATGAGATTTTCGGATCTTTGAAGGATTTCGGATATGACAAGATTTCGGGTCTATGCTTCACGGATTTATTTAGTTTTCTAGTATAACATCCGAAAATATAAGTATGTTTATAAAAAATTCAGATCTATGATCCTAGATTCAAAGATTTCGGACCATCCAAGTTGGATCTAGATAATTTCGGTCATGAAATTTTTGGATCTTAACAATTTTCGAATATGTATGTATACATAAACACTTCACAATCGAAATATATGAAGATTTATCAAGAAAGTTGGATATATATATACCCATATATATATATGACCAAAAATATATATATATATCTATATAATTGAAATATTTTCGGATTTGAGAAGAGGAAGAAAAGAGAACTAATTTATGCTTATTTTTGTAAATTTTCGGACTATATATATATCTGAAATAAATATATAAAAGTGAAAAGAAAAAAGATTTTTGATGATAACAACCATTTAAGCACTTGATCTAAACACCACTTACCAAGATCTTTGAAAAAGATGAAGAAAAATGGTGGTCGATGGTGGTTTGAGGGTGGTCAGCGGTGGCAGCCGGCGGTTTAGAGGGAGAAAAAGGGGGATGGGCGGCTGAGAGAAAGAAAGAAGAGGGAGAGAGTGAAAAATGTGTGTGTGAGGGAAATGAGAGGATAGGTTTAGAATAGTTAGGGTTTTGTTATTTCCCTTCCCCTAGTTGACCAAAATTTGACCATCCTTGACCCTACTAAAACTCGTTTTGACTCGACCATTCAAGAAGACTCGTGACCCGTAAATTCATTTTTTTCATCATTTTTAAATATAACTTTTCAATAGCTTTCTAACGGTTATAAACATGTCTATATTTGTTTATTAAATCTTTATTTGATTTACTTTTAAATATTTTACTTAATTTAACATTTCCACAAGACAACTAGTATTCTTCTTGATAAAGTCTAAATGCTCATAAAGCCCGAAATAAACACAAATCCATTTATTTCATGATAAAGTCTTAAAGTCTAACGACGTACATAAACAAAACAAACTAAAAATGACCGGAAAATACGCTCAGATGACGGTTGTCACAACATTACCCCATTAAAAGAATTTCGTCCCGAAATTCAACTCGAACTAGTTCCATTAAACAATTGGGTGTATTTTGTCTTGAAATGATCTTCCCATTCCCAAGTATACTTAGGCCCTCACCTTGAATTCCATCGAACTTTGACAAGCGTATACTTGGTTTTCTTTAGTTTCTGCACCTTGCGATCGACAATCTCTAAAGGCTCTTCAACAAAGTTCAACTTATCGTCCATCCGGATTTTGTCCATAGGCACATGACGATCTTCTTCAGCTAAACATTTTCGAAGATGCGACACATGAAATATGTCGTGAACTACCTTAAGCTCTTCTGAAAGTCTCAATCGATAAGCCACTTCGCGAACTCTTTCCAGTATCTCAAAAGGTCCAATAAATCTAGGTCCAAGTCTTCCACTCTTGACAAATCTAACCACTCCTTTCCAAGAGCAAACCTTAAGAAGTACACTGTCCCCAACATTGAATTCTAAAGGTCTACGTCTGACGTCGGCATACTTCTTTTGTCGTTCACGTGCTAATCTAAGTTGCTCTTTAATCTGAATTATTTTCTCGGCAGTCTCTTCAAAAGCTCAGGCCCAACCAACTGGCTATCGCCAAAGTCAAACCATGCGACAGGTGATCTACACTTCCGTCCATACAATGCCTTGAAAGGTGCCATATTAATACTCGCATGATAGCTATTGTTGTAAGAGAATTCTATCAAATGTAGATGGTCATCCCAGTTACCACCAAAATTTAAGACATAGGCTCTCAACATGTCTTCTAAAGTCTGAATCGTACGTTCACTCTGACCATCAGTTTGTGGATGGTACGCCGTACTCATGTCTATCCTAGTCCCAAAGGCCTTCTGAAGCCCTCGCCAAAACTGAGAATTAAAGTGAATAACTCTGTCTGGAATAATCGAAACTAGTACGCCATGTTTCGATATGACTTCCTTTACATACTTCCTCACCAATTTCTCTGTGGGGTCTTTTTCACTAATGGCCAAGAAATGAGCAGACTTTGTCAATCTATCGACGATCACCCATATCATATCATGACCCTCCTTCCATTCAGGAATTTCTGGTTGTCTGAGTAATCCCGCAGGCTTTTGATGTTCCGCTTTCACCTATAGACATGTCAAGCATCGACTTACAAACTCAGCAACCTCTTTCTTCATGCCAGGCCACCAATATAACTCACGCAAATCATAGTACATCTTGTCGGTGCCCGGATGTACCGAATACCTTGTATTATGAGCTTCGTTCAATATCAATGTTCGTAAATCACCAGTTGAAGGAACCCATAGTCTGTCCTCGAAATACAAGCCGTCATCGTATTTTCTATCCAAATGTTGTTCCATTCCTCGTAGTTCCTCCTTAAGAAGGTCTTTATTGCCAATAACCACCAATTATGCTTCTATGATTTGATATCTAACACTTCTTTGCACTGTAATACTCATAACACGGACTAGTTTAGGCTTAACCCTTTCCTTACGACTTAAGACGTCGACCACTACATTGGCTTTCCCCGGGTGATAACGAATGTCACAGTCATAATTACTGAGTAACTGAAGCTATCTTCGTTGTCTCATATTCAAATCTTGTTGATTGAAAATATGTTGTAAACTCTTGTGATCCATGTAGATTACACACTTGGTTCCATACAAATAATGCCTCCAACACTTTAATGCAAAAACGACTGCTCCTAATTCCAAGTCATGAGTTGTGTAATTCTTCTCATGGATCTTCAATTGCCGTGAGGCGTATGCAATCACCTTGCTTCTTTGCATGAGCACACAACCTAATCCTTGACCCGATGCATTGCAGTACACCACAAAGTCATCAGATCCTTCAGGCAGACTCAAAGTTAGAGCATTACATAGCTTATCTTTCAAGATTTGAAACGCTGCTTCTTGTTTGTCACCCCAAACATACGGCCTATCCTTCTGAGTTAATTACTTAAGTGGCAACGCAATCTTAGAGAAATTCTCGATGAACCTTCTGTAGTAGCCAGCCAGACCAAACAATTGTCTGACTTCAGTCGGTGTCCCTGGTGTTCTCCAGTTCTTGACTGAATCAATCTTGCTAGGATCCACGTGTATTCCATCCTTGCTCACGACATGTCCCAAAAAGTGTACCTCATCAAGCCAAAACTCACATTTAGAAAATTTTCAATACAGTTTTTCCTTCCTCAATAAATCACTTTAATATCTATTTAATCTATGAGAACACCTTTGGGTCTTAAACTAGTTGAATCCTTGAATCTTTCTTCTAGATTTCAACATGCATGAGCATGAGGAAGAAGATTCTATCAACTTATCAAGTGTATTTTCAAGAAGAAAATCAAAGAAAAACATGGTCTTTGATAAAGATCTTTTAGTATATGCAAAAACAAGATAGATTAAACTAAGAGATGAAGATTTATACCCTTGATGAACTCGAAATAGGAGCTGTTTTGGGCAGAAAATTTCGTGGCCTCATGAGCTCCAAATAACACTCATTCCAAGCTTGAAATAACCCTTAAACCCTACTTGAATCAACCCTTGATTAATCTACCTTAAACCCTTATTATTATAGTTGATTATATTACAGATATAACCTCCATTTTTGATGATGTGTGAACCGAAATAAGAGAAGAGGGAAGAGGAAAAGAATGCAGAATTTTTCTAAAGAAAGAGAGAGAGAATGACTTGAATGTGTGTGTGAGAAAGTGTGAAAGCATGAGGAAGTGTGTAGGAGGGTGTGTTATGTGTATGGGGAGTGTAAAGGAGGATGTATTTTGATTGGAGGAGTTTCATGGGGAGTGGCATAGGGCTGGTTTTGGTGAGGGAAAAATGGGAGGGGATTTTGATTTTTTGGGGTATAATATAAGTGTATGTATATTTGTATGTAATGTAGGTTTATTTAGTGTAGGTACATGCATGTAATCCTTAACTTGTTAGTTGATATTGGTGCTTTCAAAGCTAGTTATGTGCATGTATGTGTATGGCCGTGTATGTATGTATGTATATATTTGTTGTGCCTTTAATTTTTATAGCTTAACTCATTATTTATAAACTTGTATTTACAATAGACATATATATTTACTTATTATTATTCAAGCTCAATTTTATGTGCATAATGGTTTAAATTTATTATTTAGAGAGGGTTATTATATTTTTATGACCGTTTGAACTTTAATTAGCTTGGTGTTTAATTTGTTGGACATTTATAAGTATTTTCGGTTGTTATCACAGCTTATGAACCTTGCATCCTTATTTGTGTAATCCCAACTTCTCGAAATAAGATTTTTGGTTCATTGACATTTCACCAAGTTTGATTAGAACTAATTTATACCTTGGGATTGTATTGAATGATTATAGTTATTGTTTATGGCATTTCTAAGATAGCTAGTCATCTAGGGTGTTTTATTGAACGAGAGGGCAACTATCACTGTGCCTTGAGTATCTAAAAGGTCAATTATCTTAATAAATCTCTAGGGATAAAGATCTAGAGAAGTCCAAGTAAATTATCCTAATCGAAATTTGAGGGTTGTTACAAATGTCATAATATATATATATATAATAGTCTATTTATCCTTGTAATTTGTCCAATAAAATAGTTCGTTTAATAATGTCACGTTTTATTATTTATATCCCGTCAAGTCCTTGTATGAATGTCTTTATAAAATATATAAAGTCTGAAAAGTCATATAATTTGTACATTGTCTTTACAAAGTCCTTTAATCCTTTCATATAAATGTATATAAAATCCTTTACAAAGTCACATATATATAGTCATTATAAAATCCTTTCATATAAATGTATATAGATTAAGTCATAAGTCCATAAAGCACCGATGTCACGACAATTTTTTGGATTACATTATAAACACGACCCGAAATGATTAACCATATTTCACTTTGACCAAGAAACCCTAATTTTGACTTTTGACTAGAAAACATTAATTTTTGACTTTATCAAAGACTTTTAAAAAAAATCCCTTAAATCAATTTTGACTCAAAAGTCCAAATAACAACAAACCCTATCTTTGCCCAAATGACCAAAATAGACAAAATATAAATCTGCCTTTGACCATCATTGACCGGCGTTGACCGGTGGTTGACCGACAGTTTGACCAACTTTGACCGAGTCAAGAATCAAGAATAATAGTAGATCCAAACACAATTTTAAGTCCAAAAGTCACAATTTCAAATCGGATCTAAATGATTTCAGTCATGAGATTTTCGAATCTTTGAAGGATTTCGGATATGACAAGATTTCGGGTCTATGCGTCACGGATTTATTTAGTTTTCTAGTATAACATCCGAAAATATAAGTATGTTTATAAAGATTTCGGATCTATGATCCTAGATTCAAAGATTTCGGACCATCCTAGTCGGATTTAGATAATTTCGGTCATGAAGTTTTTGGATCTTAACAATTTACGGATATATATGTATACATAAACACTTTACAATCGAAATATATGAAGATTTATCAAGAACATTGGATATATATATATATAAACCCATATATATATGACCGAAAAATATATATATATTATATAATTGAAAGATTTTCGGATTTGAGAAGAGGAAGAAAAGAGAACTAATTTATGCTTATTTTTGTAAATTTTCGGACTATATATATATATCCGAAATAAATATATAAAAGTGAAAAAAAAAAAAATTTTGATGATAAAAACCATTTGAGTACTTGATCTAAACACCACTTACCAAGATCTTTGAAAAAGATGAAGAAAAATTGTGGTCGATGGTGGTTTGAGGGTGGTCAGCGGTGGCAGCCGGCGGTTTGGAGGGAGAAAAACGGGGGTGGGCGGCTGAGAAAAAGAAAGAAGAGGGAGAGAATGAAAAATGTGTGTGTGAGGGAAATGAGAGGATAGGTTTAGAATAGTTAGGGTTTTGTTTTTTCCCTTCCCCTAGTTGACCGAAATTTGACCATCCTTGACCCTACTAAAACTCGTTTGACTCGACTATTCAAGAAGACTCGTGACCCGTAAATTAATTTTTTTCGTCATTTTTAAATATAACTTTTCAATAGCTTTCTAACGGTTATAAACATGTCTATATTTGTTTATTAAATCTTTAATCTATTTAATTTTAAGTATTTTACTTAATTTGACATTTCCAAAAGACAACTAGTATTCTTCTTATTCTCGAGTCCACATGCAATTTTTCTAATGTCTAAATGCTCATAAAGCCCGAAATAAACACAAATCCATTTATTCCATGATAAAGTCTTAAAGTCTAACGACATACATAAACAAAACGAACTATAAATGACCGGAAAATGCTTCGGAAAATACGCTCAGATGACGGTTGTCACAGCAAGGGCCTAGATGTAAAGTTGGGAAAGTTGCTTCAGTATATAAAGGCCATGATGCACGACCATAATGCAGAAAAATTAGATCCAAAACCCTAGAAAGTCTTACACACAAACCCTAGGTCAATTCTTCAAGTTGTAGTCGATTTAAGGGGATTTCGGAAGGGTTTTTGCTTGGTTTTCGATCCGTTGATCAAACCTACAGGTATTATATCATAATTTGATTGTTCATTAAGTTTTAAAGTAGGTTTTGTCTCTGTAAATTCGACCTTGAGGGTTAGGGTTGATATGATTACGTTTCGTTATCAATTAGTTGGGTTTTCGGGTAATCTAATGTAATGTTATAGTATCCTCTTGTCCCTGGAACAAGTGATTATATGAAATCATCATATGAGTCATATAATGTATGTATATGATTTCTTTAGGTCGTGGGGTATTGCTAAGGTCGTTCGGTGGTTGAAGGAATATTGAAAACAAAGGGTTACGTAGGCCTGAATTTTCAATCATCTTGCAAAAATCATATCTCCTTTAATTCAAAGAGTTAGAAGATAAATCTTATATTTTTGAAAAGGTCTATGTGTCTTTTTGAATCTATATGAACCAAGTTTCGGTTGATTTTTCCCATACATAGCCGAAACGTGTCGAATTCCAAAAGTGGTCTAATTATGGATGATTTCTGCAGACCTATCTTGTAAACGTCATAAATCATTCATTATAGAACTTCAAGAGTCAAACTTTATATTTCTGGAAAGGTTTTTGACTTCCCTACATTTCATAAGAACTAAGTTTTGACTCATTTGGCCGTCTAGAGATTGAAACATCATTTGCAAGTGAAGGGTCTGATTCTGGAAAACTGAACTCGCCTAGACCACTAGTGGGCTCGACAAGATCGTGGTCAGGTCTCACCTTTGATGCATTCTGGAGCTTGAACTCGACGAGATCACCTCTGGGCTCGACAAGATCAACATGCAGAGAGTTCCTAAGCGCATTTAAGTGTCTAGTTGACTTATATATCCATACTTCTTGTATCATAGGTTGTCGAGGACACTTATGAAGCACAGTAAACAAATTTGTGACTGTTGAGTACTCCATCCAGGTAAGATACATGACTTTTCTCACGCTGGAGGCACAACAAAAGTAGTTTTCCTTTAATCAACCTCTTAATCGGATTATCTTATGTGTATTGGGTTATCCGGGTCATGAGGGAGGTTATATGGGAACATATGCATGTTGAAGTAGTTAATTATGTTGTGATGATGTTTAAAGTTGAAGTAATTATATGCATGCATAGTGGATTATTACAATGATGTTTCTATGAAGTGTTTATGATATATGTTGTTGAAATGATTTAACTTGATATGTTGACATTTAAAGTAAAAGTAAGTATGATACTTATAATTACGACGCCATGATATGTTTATGATATGTGATGTGATGTTGATAAAGTCGTTGATATGCCAAAATGTTGATTTGTGATGGCTTATATGTGCACTTAAGTATGAAATGTCTAGTTCACTAGATACAAGAACAAATGTTATGAGATGTGCACGTTAATGTGGTTATACATTGAAGTAGGTGTGAAACTCATTAGGTAATGAATATACCTACAGTTAAAGTAAAGTAAAGATGTTGATACGTGATTAGTTTAGGTGAAATTGTAGCCTAAGCTAATATAAAGTAAAGTAAAGATGTTGATAAGTAATTGGTTTAGGTGAAAGTGTAGCCTAAGCTAATAAAGATAAGAAGTCTCGAGCATAAGTTGTGTCAAGCTTAACCCGTGCTAGTTGAAAAGCTAGTGCGTACGTGGTCGCTTGGGTGGCTCCTTGCGACATAGTTATGTTTATCTAGTGTTTCCGGGTGGAGTGACTAGCCACCAATGTTAAAAGCATGACGGTATACTAAAAAGTGGTCGCTTGAGTAATTTTTTGCAGCATAGTTACGTTGATCTAGTATTTCCGGGTGGAGTGACTAACCACCAATGTTTAAAGAATAACGAAATGCTTAAAGTTGACTAATGTTGTTAAGTCGATACGTTGAATAAAGTTGATAAGACGAAAAGTTGACATGTTGATAAGTCGATACGTTGATTAAAGTTGATAAGACAATAAGTTGACATGTTGATAAGTCGATACGTTGATGAAAGTTGATAAGTTGATTAAGTTGCTTACGTTGACTAAGTTGATTATAAGTATGATTTATTGTTGATAGGCACAATTAGGAGTATATATCCTACATGTGTTAGACATATATGTGGGATATGTTTAAGTGTGGTATGTAAGACGTGAGATGAAGTTGATTAAGTTGATAATAAGATCCATATATGTGTGAAAGAAGTATATGTGCTTTACGTTATGAGATCACAATGTGACGTGAGAATATGCGCTAATATGAATACGTGTGACAAGTTTATGTGTGACAAGCCAAGATATGATATGAAGTTACGTTTAAGTGGTATGTCTATATTGATATGATATAAGATATTGATTAAGATGTGAGTATATGATGATATGACGTATATGTTGTTATGAAATGAAATGTGATGCAATGTGGGAAAAGGGAAGTGTGGGTTGATCTATGATTGTTGTGGATGATATGTAATGTGATTATGTTTTGATAAGTAAAATATGACGAAGTTTTATGAAAGTAAAATGAAGAACGTTTTATCAAAATGTGTGTATCTTACTTAGTTAATTTTATTAACTAACACTTGCTTTTATGAAAATGTTGTGTTCTTTAGAATAAGCAGGTTTGAGCTAGAGAAAGATTTAGCTCGTAAGATTAGCATAGATTGTTGAATACTTAGACTTACCATAGCCTATGTTTTGGCTACATTATTTATGTTTATGTTACATGTAATAATGAATGGCATTTATGTTTGTGCCAAGACTTGGATTTCATTTATATTGTTTTGATTATGCACGTTAGTAACACTATTTTATTAAGGTACCATCTGATTACGTTTTGCAAAGTTTTAAATGTCGTTTGGCAAAAGTTTTTTTAAAATGACGGGTGTTACAAAGCATACATCTTAACATACAAGGGGGATCATGGATATAAGTGACATCATTGGTGTTACATAACACAACGTGTTTTGGGCGTATTAGCTATGGATGAGAGGAGAATTCTACAGTTAAGCATGCTCGAGCGACAGTAATGCCATATGGGTGACCCTTCTGGGAAGTCTGCCCGAGCAACCAGAAACAAAGCCGTGACTCTGCGGGCAAAGTGGACAATATTGTGTTGTGGTAAGGCCGAAATTCGACAAAGACCTTAGGATTTTGGACTTAAACCGTATGAGAAATGATAGGCTCAAGTAGTAATGCTTTAGCTTTATGATGAAAGTGTCTTTAGGACGGGTTGGGAAGAGTGAGAGTGTAAGATTAATGTATTATAAGTTGTTTGTGGATTATGAATAAAGAAGGTTGATTTGCCTTAATTTCTTTACCTCTTGTTGAACCCGTTGCTAAATATTGATGCTTAATGGTAAAGACGAAATGTTATTAAAGAATTAGTATGCGGCGGAATAGGTGGTCATCCATAGGAAGGGTGCACGATATTATGTTACATGAATGTGGTATGCGGCGGAAGTAGTATGTAGTGTTTCATTTTGTGTTATATGTGTATATGAATTATGTGCAATATGTGTCTTTTGTAGCTAGTAGGATGTTGGAAAAGTTGGACATTATGATGTGTGGATATAATTAAAAGTACACGTGCGATGATTGATATAGTTATAATTATGTCCGGAACATAATTACAAATGTATCATGACGCGGGCTTGTTCATTTGACGGTATTCATACCGACCAATGAAAAACATGAAATGAGGGAAGGTGATGAAAAGGAAATGGTTGAAAGTTCAGCTGAATTTTGAAGTAGTAAATGTGGAGAAATGTTGACTTATACGTGTGTGGAAAGTAGTGAGAAAACAAATGGAGGTGTTGATATCGTGAAATGATTCTGAGGACAGAATCCTTTTAAGGAGGGGAGAATTGTAACATCCCAAAACTTTTTGACGGTGACCGTTAACTTGTCGTTAGCGACCGTTAGTCACTATGTGTTTTGTATGTGCTTATGTGAGTTAAATGATTTACGTGAGATATTTGTTAAAGTGATTTAAAGGAATGAAATCAAAGTTGATAATGATTAATAAAGTCAATTAATGTTCCCGATAAGATATAAGGGTCGATAAGTGTTCCCGTAGGCGTTAAAAGAGTCATTTAGGGCCGAAACAAGTTATAACGAAGTGCAAGGGCCTAGACGTAAAGTTGGGAAAGTTGCTTCAGTATATAAAGGCCATGATGCACGACCATAATGCAGAAAAATCAGATCCAAAACCCTAGAAAGTCATACACACAAACCCTAGGTTAATTCTTCAAGTTATAGTCGATTTCGGGGGATATCGGAAGGGTTTTTGCTTGGTTTTCGATCCGTTGATCAAACCAAGAGAAACTCAAAAGAAAAAGGGGAGTTCATCGAAGAAACTCAAGAGAAAAACTCCAGCTGAACCTTCTTCTCCCGCATCTTCTGAGGAGACAATATATGTCTCTGGTCTCCTAAGACAATTCGATCACTACCTCATAAACAACCAACTTAAGACGATCACCATCACCTAGAACACCATCACCACAAAGACCGTCATCTCCATCTCCACCTAAATCACCTCAAACACCTCAAACATCAATTCATCAATCTTCACCAGTTCTTGAATTTACATCTCTTGTACCACCAACAATGGAACAATCTCAACCTCAAACTATTTTATCACAAATTCCATCATCATCATCATTTCCTCGATCTCTTCAACCAAAATATCTTCAAGGCAGAAAGAAATCAGTAACTGTAAATATTCGAAAAACATTCAAAAAATCACGCTTAGAGTATGATCGATTTCAAACAACCGAACTAGAAGATGTGAGTAAATCAAGTGATGATGCATCTGATTCTGATGATGCAAATCAGTTTGCTAATGATGTCATGGACATCCCGGAGGAACAAGGAGGGAATAAGGGAGGGGTTGAAAATACCAGAGAGGATGAGAGGTTAGGGCTAGGAGAAAGGCAAAAAGAAAACGTTGGCCTCCATTTAGTTACAAATGTTTTTCAATGCCGGGTTCGCCGTAGGGTAGAAGACGAACGCTCCCAACTCTCGCATGAACAAATGTCCGCAAGCCATTCGGAAGCCTCTCAACAGACTGACGTCTCATTTTCGCACGGTCAAAAACCACGTACTCCATTTCATTCTCCTTTAAAGTCTGTGAATGTTGAAGCAAAAGAGACACCTGCCCCTCTCTTGGATTTTATTTCTGCACGTGTGTCTAGTACCCTTAGGACACCGATTGTGATACCTTTTGCACATCTACGTGATGCTGCCGGAACAAACATAGAGAGATTGGCTTCAGAGACAGTCATGAGACACAAGATCAAGTTGGTCAAGAAGAAACTGTTCAAGATGTGATTCAAGATCAAACCAATCAAACTCAAACTCAAGCTTCATCATCTCATGTTCATGAATCAGATTCGGATGACTTACCTCCACTTGTCAGACACATTTCACACTATTATTCCACAACTTCAAGTTCTGATGAGTCAAGTGATCCTGATCCGTTTTTACCGGAAGATGCTACTAATGATGAGTCTGATTCGTCTGATTCTAATGATCCTGATTATGCTCCAACAAGTGAAGTTATTCCACAATCTCAGCAAGAAGAATATGGAATAGATATCTTTGAAGAGATAGTCTATCATCTCAAAAACCCGGAAAATCTTGAGACCCCTATGGAACTTGGACAAGGAGTTAGACATCCAAGAATCTCAAGAAATAGAATTTGGCAAATCAATGAGGGTTATTTTGTTGAGAACTATGAGCAGATTTTGGATTTGAGTACCAAACCTGAAGAGATTGTGTGCAAAGCAAGATAACTTGAAGAAAGAGCTTTTCAAATTTATTGCTCACCAGATGAAAGACTCAATATGAACCTGAACCGATTAAGAGCATTCTTTATGTTCAGACATCAAGGTCAAAGAGATGCATATATGGAGTTGATGAATACAGACAACACTGTGAGAGCTGAATGGTGGTATCAACAATTTGAAAGACCGATCACTGAAGTTATTGAGTTGTTTGTTCCTCTTATGAACAACAATCTCAGGCTTATTAGATTCAAAGTTTGCCTTGCTAATGGCAAGATTTATGATGTTCGAGAAGAATCATTTCAACGCATGAAGATCTCAGACATTCTTTTCATCTACAATCGATATGCTTACCAGATAATCAAGACTCCAGAGCAACTCCAAGCATATGAATCATTGAAAAGCCATATTCAAGCCTTTATCAGATTTTATGAATTCAATGACTTTCAGATTGGCTTGGAAAGGAGAACTAGCAGGATTAATCTCACAAGACAAAATCAAAGAGCCGGAGGTTATGAGCTAGATTCTTTTTAGATTGGAGATTCAATTGAAGACTTGGATGGGTTTGTCTTCATCAATCGACTCAAGAGAAAGATCTTCATTCCTGCCTCAGATTTTCCCAAGTATTCTGATGGTACTTTGAATTATTGTTTATCTATTCTGAGTGCATTAGATGAAGATTCTGACAATGAAGAAGAGGAAAGCATATAAGACGTATCAAAGCTACTCTTGAGATGCGTCAAAGAATAAGAGATCTCATTGTTGCAAGAACTTCCAAGGCTCAAGAAGGAATTATTCATACTGAGACTGGTTCATGGGTTCTTTGGAATCCTAGCCACAAACTTGGTCCTCATAACATTCCACCTGTGAATTTCCAAGATAACATCAGGTTGCCAGATGAACGTCCTGAAGGTGATAACTGGCATTTTATCCCCAAGAAGTATTGGAAAGACACATGGAGCAGTTATAAGAAGAGAGTCTTCTGGAGTTCAAAGATTGACAACAAAGATAAAATAGTGCTTAGTTGTATTTAAAAACAATGTACTTTTGTGTATTAATTGTAAGGTTGAGGGGGAGCTTGTGTAAAATACTTATTGTATAAATACCCCTCAGGCCTTCAATCCTTCTAACACTTTGAAAGCTTTTCTCACACTTATCATTGTATGAAATCAGATCTTCTACATACACACTTTTCTCTCTCAAGAACACATACACTTACACATACATTCCACCATTGTTGAATACTTATCTTCCGCATCAAAACACGAATCAACTGTAATTTCACACTCCTCCTCCTCCTACACCTAGAGCCAGCCACGTCCATGTACATTATTCCAATACTCCAGTTCCCAAATTCGATTGGAGTGGTGAGACCTTTGGTACATGGAAAGCTAGAATGCTCTTGCATTTTGGTGGGATAGAGAGGTATATGTTGAAAATCCTTAAGGATGGACCATATATACCCATATCCAGTGGTGTTAGTCCTCTTCTTGACCCAACTGGGAGAAGAGGTACCAGGGAGAAAGCTGAAGAACATTGGTCTGATGAGGATCGCAGGCTGGTTGACCTTGGTACCAGACTGAAAAACATGATCCTCGAAGTTGTCCCTGAGGAACTAA
This sequence comes from Erigeron canadensis, assembly GCF_010389155.1. NCBI lineage: Eukaryota > Viridiplantae > Streptophyta > Magnoliopsida > Asterales > Asteraceae > Erigeron > Erigeron canadensis. The sequence continues at coordinate 9,980,929 of NC_057764.1, forward strand.
TTCCAACACTTGTGTTGTTTCCCAGTTCCAAGTCTATGTGGGAAGAATTAGTTGTCTAGTTTGAAGGAGGAGCTGACACCCTCTCCACCAGAAAGGTTGCTTTAAACAAGAAGTATGAATCCTTCTTTGCACTTCCCAATGAAAGTTTAACTGGTACCAACACCAGATTTACTAGCCTCATTAATCAACTGAGAGGCTTGGGAGTAGAGATGGATAAAGATATTCTTCTTGAGAAATTTTGTGATATATTGCCATTCAAATGGGAACACATGGTTCATATCTTAAGACAAGGTAAGACCCTGCACGGCCATACTCTTGCTTCCCTATATGGAGCCTTCAGATTCACTGAAGATAACGATGTTGCAAGGTTATTGGCTGAACAAGATGCCTTAAACCATGCTCAGAGTTCCAAGCTCGCCAGCTTAACTGGGCAACCTTGTGCTGCTTTAATATCTGATGAGAATGTCCAGTCACATTCTATGAAAGAGATGTTAAATAGCTTTTTGAATTCTGGCCTGACCTACTGATCTCAGTGATGGTTGTGATGAAACTGACAATGATGATCTGGTTGCCATGATTGCTAAAATCTTTAACAGGTTTAAGCATAAATCTAATAGATTTAATGGGTCCAACAATGCTTCCAGCTCCAACTCTCTAGATAAAGCCAATCTTACATGCTATAAGTGTGGTAAGAAAGGTCACCTTATGAAGGAATGCAGATCTAGTCAATCAAACAACCAAACTGGTCCCTCTGTTCTACATTTTGTTAAATCTGATGATTACAAGGCTAAGTATAAGAAGCTAAAGGCTCAGATTGCCCTCACGTCACTTGAGCAAGAAAAAGAAAAAGAAAAGAACAAGTGCATGATGGCTCAAACTGAAGGAAAATGGGAACTCTCTGATGACTCATCTGATGATGATGAAGAGCTTAGAGATGTTTTTTTTATGGCTCTGGAAAATAATCAATCAATGGTGAAGGATGATGTCGTTTCTGGAAAATGGGTGGACATCATATTGAAAAAGGTAAGGGATTATGATGATGAAATGGATACAGAATCGAAATTGGACATTGCTGAGGCATTAAATGATGACTTGTTATTTGTTGAAACTATGAGAACTGACTGTGAAAGATACTTGGAAACAGTTTTAATCGAGCTTAATAACATGAAAAGTCAAATTAATGATTTGCAAAGTGTCCACTTGGCTCTCAAAGAATCTGATTTGAAGAATGAGACATTGGAAAGAGATAACCAAAAATTGAAATTTGATCTTGAAAAAGAACACATGGTTATCAAATCTTGGGTACAAGCATCTGGTAAAAATTATGATGCTTTTTCAAAAACCATTGATGCTCAAAAAACTGCCTGCAAATCTGGTAATCTCCAGATGGCAGTTGTTTTACCCTCTATCCACCAGATGCCTGATTCGGTTTGAATTGAGACTTCATATGACTCTTCTACCCCTATTAAATTATGTAAGTCCCAACTATTACTAGATGGGTGCTGAAGACACCTCTATGTCTATGGTGAGTGTACTTTGCAACACAATCACTTAATCTGGACGTGACCAGTTTAGAGTGATTGTGTACCAGGTAATCTGGAGGTTTACTTATTAAGATGACAAATGTAAATAAGTAAATACAATGCAATAGATATAAGTGACAAGTAATTATATCGATGAGACAATATGTATTTTTCAAGTGTATTTTATTTATTGATTGTTAAATAAAATACAAGGTTGTTGCGGAACCAAGATAATACAAAGATGTAAATATCCTAACAACCTATGAAATACAATTGATCTATACTTGGAAATTCTCCTAACAATCGAAACACTTAAAGTTGTGAAATGTTCCTTTTTGCGATTAAGAGAATATTGCACAAGTTCACCAATATTGCAGAATGTATGTGTTTGCAAAGTTGTTGAAATGCTTGGGCAAGGACCTCTATTTATAGTCGAGGTATGAGCATTGGGATCTCAACTTCGAAGTACAAATATGGTTGACAGCAAACAAAAGTATTAGTATATAATCTTTTGTGTGTGCTAAATAAAGTAAGACAAAAGGTTACTTTATTCAACCACTCTACATCTTTGCACTTTTATCCATAGACAAGATTATTGTCCGGTTAAAAGGATGTAGTGTTAAAGGTCCTCCTCGTAATCAGTGTAAAGCTTCGTAAAGGCATTTACACTGAAGGATCTCCAGTTGATTGATTTGGTGAAATGTCAACTGGGCTTCGCTGCCATTGCCATTTCCTTTCTTCCATTTGTTGTCTTCGACTTCAACTGGAAGGTCTTCAGATTTAAGTCTTCAGATCTTAACTGGAAGAAGTCATTAGTTGCTTAAACTGTACAATGCAACTGGACTTCTAATATTTCGGACAATTCATCATGCTCTCCAGATGCAGCTGGAGAGCTCCAGTTTATAGGGACAACTAGACCTAACAAATTCCCCCTAATTGTCCTGAAATATTGTCAAGTATTTTTAAACTTGTTTCTATACAATTGTAAGTTTGAAATACTTGAGTTTGATAAAACCTATTAATTTTCCAATGCATTCTTATAGATCATCAAATGCCTTGGGTTCAATTTTAGATGTTTTTAGATTTTATCACTATCTACTTGTGGGTTACAATCTGGCAACTTGTATATACAACAATTTTACATCAGTTACAAGAAAGGAAAATTTAAGAATGTGGCCCTTCGCCAATTTTCCTTTTCTTGGCAACTGATGAGATTGGCTGCTTGTCTTCCTGATCAAATTCCAATCTTTCTTCAACATTTTCTTTGAACTTGATCAGGTTCTGCAATATATACTCCCAGCCTTTCTCAAACTTGTTCTTGTGTTGCCTCTTGGCCAAAATATCCAACATCTCCACATGTTCAGAATGACCATACTGATGAATATCAGGATTTTCAGTCATTCGAGTTGGTCCACCAAAGTATTGTACCTTAACCACATAGTGTCTGGCACCTGGCTTGATTGAAACTTGCACATCTTGAATTTTGCCCTTCATATGCCTTCGACGCAGCACATCTTGCAAATATGTTCGAGCCTCAGATTCATTTGTCTGCTTGATCTGGCTCATGCTTAGCTTCTGAGTGGCTGCTCGAATGTCATCATTGGTTGGTTCAGAAGGTTCGACCCAAGTCCTTAGATTGACATCTCTGGGCAATGCCTTAGTCTTATGTTTCTTTCCTTTGACCTTGGGTGGATTCAATACTTGGCTTACAATCTTCTTTGCTTGTTCAATCGTTTTCAAAATCCCTTCTGACCTTATTTCCTTAGTCTTCTCCACTGATACATTTAGACAACCAGCATCAAGTTGGGCCTCATCATCTTGATAGTGTTTGTCCAGTTCAACCTCCAGCATTTCATTCACACATTTCACAATCCTTGCATCTTCTTTTATTTTCTTGTATTCCATCAGTTGTATGCCAAGGAGTTGTGCGTCAGTTGCATCAACAAGGGTGAGTGGGAAAGATTTCCTAAATTCTTCTTGATTAATCTTCATTTGTTTCTTTCTTTCCTTAACCAGATACCCAATCCTTGCTAGCTTCTGACTTTCACTTTCAGTGACTAGAGGCAACTGGTCAATGTTGCCAGTTTCTAATAATGGTGCATCAGTGGCCAGCTTGTCAGATTCATCAGTGGCCATAGCCTTTCCTTTATCAACCTTCCCCTTTAGCACAACATCATCAATATGCCCACCAGCTTCAGTACTGGTGGCAGCTACCAACTCTTTCCCAGTGGTTTTGGGAACTTCAAGGGCAGTAGAAGAAGTATGCACAGATCTTTCCCCCTTGGCAGCATCTAGCCCCTTACGAATACTATCAAAATCTGAAGGGCTTGAAGGTAAATTGGCTAGAGGTTGCCACGACTGCATATCTTTACACTGCTTGAAAGTCCCACAAACCAACCTCATAGTCCTCCACAGATGATTGATTTCCTTAGATTGAGTCATAACATTTTCAAAGGTGTGCACTTTACTCTTTTATATGTCAGTTAAAAGCTTCGTATCATCTGGCGAGAGACTAGAGGGAGCCATCTCATGAAGAACTTCCTTCAACAAAGTCTTCAACTCTTCATTCTTATTTATACCAGCTTCAGTTGTCAGATTGGTTAGAGCAGTAGAATGTTCAGATACCTTGCTGGACAGAGTATCAAGACTGCACCTCAACCGATCAAACTCAGATGTTATGGGAGTGAGATCAACCTGGGCGCTGCAGTCTTGGTGATCTCAGATATCACCTTTTCGAAAAATACTTGTTCTCTGGTAGCCGAGGTGTCTTCAATCTTCTGACCAACTGAAGTGGCCAACTGGTTACCAAGCTCAGTCACATTAAGACCAGGTTTTTCAAAGAGCAACTTAACCTGTCTTTCAAGTTCCTTCACATCCACCTCTGAAGATCTGACAGTATTAGTTAGGAAGTTGGTGATGGAAGATGTAACACCAGTTTGGGTTAATGCAAATGCCTCCCTTAACGATGTTGCCAGTTGATTGGAGGACTGCACCAACTCATTGAGCTTGCCAAACACTAAGTCCTCATTAGCAGAAAATTTATTGATCCCCAGGTGAACCACTCTAACATTTGTGATATGCTCCTTCTGGTACCTGGAGAGGGACTTAGCATTTTTATGAAGTGCCTTTTGAATCTCATCCACCCTCGTAAGAAGGTTTGAGAGATCAGATTGAAAGGCAGCAAATTTACTATCCAATGACGGAGGGGAAGATGTCACTGTACCTGCTTGAAGGGCTACAGCAAATTTACTATCCAGTGTGTGTCTATTTCTAGGCACACCAATGGAAGATAGTAGCTGGCGAGAGGCGAATATAGGAGGTTCTAGTAAGCTTTCTGGTAAAGGAGGTGAAATTGAAACTTGGCGATCTAGGGGCTGATCAGAAAAGGAAGGGAGCTGATCATGTACAGATGCATCAGCCATTTCCTGATCAGATTCAGTTTCAGAAGAGTCCGAGGACTCAAGCTGAATTTCACCCTCAAATATGCCTAGATTCATAAATGATAGGGGTGGCTGAACAGATTGTTCAGGCTCCTGATGACCAGTTTGAGTTTCCTCAAAGGTTTCACCAGTTGTCAGAATTACTTCCTGAAAAGAGGTCACTTGTGCCTCAACCACAACTGCTCTTTCCTCAGTCGTGGTATCATTGGCCGTAGAATCTGGAACCTCGGTCTCCAGCTGTGACTGGCCAGAGACTTCGTCAGTTCGTGCAATTGTGTCAGAAGTTTGGCTCTGCAAGTTGAGTGCTGACACGGACTCTACTCTGGGTTGGGCTAACCTAGTAATAACTTCACCACTCTCTCCTAAAGAAGTTTCGAGAGTGGTTGCTTACGGTTGTTCCCTTTGACTTTCTTCAGGTACTTGTTAGGAAGCACCTGAAGGGCTAGTTGGGGCACTAATGTCAATGGCACGTTCTGACTTTTTCTTACAACGGGTTTTTGACCTTTGTGCCTTTGGAGCAGCCTCAAGACCTATTGGGAGGTCTCCAGGGTGGGAGCTGGTGGGGTTAGACTGTTGCCCAGGTTCGACAACTGTCACATTACCAGCAGACGAACTGGTGGGTCCCTCATTATTTTGAGGCCCGCCCGGTTGTCTTTCTGACTCACCTGGTATTGGTGCATCAGTTTTAGAGAATGCCAGTATCATTGTCGGAGGAATCTGGACCTCGTTAGCAGTGGATACAAGGTTGTCCAGATTTCTCAGTAATTCTGGCACAGAGTAAAGCGACTGTGTGTTTTTATATTCGTCTCTGCCCAGAATTAATTTGAAACAAAGAGATAAAAATCGAGAGAAGGGGATACATGGACCCTTATTACATTTCAACTTGAAGACAAGGCTTCTTAAGAGGATGCTCGCGAAGTCTACTCTTAGTCCATACCAAAGGCAATATGCCATTTCTGCCTGGAAGTAGTTTATCTGGTCCAAACCACCAGAACTCCCTCCTAAACTCTCCACCAGATGAACCATGAAATATTTCCAAGAGGGTGAAAGCCCTCTCATCGTTATTGACCCCTTAGTTCTCAATACTCCACCTTCCAAGACCTCATTATTGCCCATGTCAAGAAAGACCTGGCGGAAGTTTATATTACTGGGGATCACCACTGGACGTTCATCAGTTCTCCAGTAATTGAGGTTAAGGACATCCCTCAAAGTTTCAGTGGTGATGGTACACGGGACTGACCCATCCTTTAAGGTGAAAGAGATGGATGAGTAGTCAGGCGAGTTAGAAGCCGTGTACCAGAACTCACACAAGTAATCATGGTACATCTTGTGTGGGTTCAAGGAAAAGGCATCGCTGAGTGGAGAATCCTTGAAGAAGGATTGGATTTTCCCTGTAACAACCGCCTTATAAATATTCTAATTTAGTTTCTTAAGTCGTACTTTCGCCATCTGAACGGCTAGACTGTCCAATCTACTTAAGTTCTTGACGTACTTTAGACTCAAAATATGTGCTTATTTGAAGGTCAATTAGATCTTAAATCTTGAGTTATGTGATGGATTATGAATTAATTCGATAAAATTGAAGGTTCGGTTCATAAATGTTCGTGTCCATAAGTGTTCTAGTGCAAAATGTTCACAAATAGTCCCTTGGAAATACATAGTGCATCCATTTGGAAAAGGTATAAATAGAATGTTGTAGTGTGAGAAAAGTTACTATTCATTCATCACCTCCATTTCTCACTCTCTCACTAAAAACACATAGTCAGACATATAAACACACACAAAATCACCACCTTGATTTTGGGTTGTTTGAGTGAAATCACTTGTACTTTTGGGTTCTTTGTGACGATCAAAACACGTTTCCAACATCAAATCACAGGTAATAACAACATCTCTTTGAGAGTTTGATCAAAATAAAAGTGTACTTTCTATGTTCTTGTTCTTGATGATTTGGTCCGATTTTGTTAAGAAATCATGTTTATAAGCAATGGGTTTGTGTCTAAATGTGTTTAACATCATGTTGGTGAACAAATTTGAGTCATAACGTGATTAAATTGCAAAATCCATTTTTCAAATATGAGCATAACCTGTTCTTGAAACCACCAAGTGTTCATGTGTTAAATTGATTCTGAAATCTGAAAATGTGATAAGAAAATGGTGTTAACATGTACTAATATTACGTCCTAACTCGTTCCAAGACCGACTTAGACCTCTTTAAGACTTGATTTCTTGGTTGTTTGGGCTCGTGTTTATGTTCTTGAGTTGCTACTGCTACTTCTCGTTGTCATTATGGTTGGAGTGTGGCTGGGTCTTGATTCACATTCTTGGCAACTGATCATACGATCAGTTTCACTCAATCTAATGTTGAATCGACTCTAGTCACGATTACAGAATGGATGAACGAACAGAATAATGAAACGATCTCTTTCTGCTTGATAAAATGATCTCTTCCTGCTTGTTGATGAAACGATCTAAATGAAGAAGCAGTAGAACGATCTAAATGGAGAAGCAATAAAACGATCTAAACGAAGAAGCAGTAGAACGATCTAAATGGAGAAGCAATAAAACGATCTAAACGAAGAAGCATTAGAACGATCTAAATGGAGAAGCAGTAAAACGATCTAAATGGGGAAGCAGCGAAACGATCTAAACTGAACAACACCTTGAAACGATCTAAAGGAAGCTTGCCTGAAACGATCTAAACATAACTTGTATGAAACGACCTAAATGAAGCTCACTCAAAACGTTCCAAAGGTGCCTAGGACGAAACGATCTAAATCACCAAATATAGAACGATCTAAATTATCTTTTGGCCAAGGACTGTTTAAATGACGAATAAACCTTGATACAATCCTAGCTTATTGTGAAGAAAGTATATTATAATCTTATGACTCGATCGTGAATCCTAAATTCGTATATGAACATCTATTAATAGACCAAAGTAGATCAAGACATGAGACAATTTATAACAATGTTTCTAGTACAAACCCTAATGCCAAGTTCTAGTTGAATAAAATAATAATGATTTATTGCTTGATCGTGATAAATGGGTACAAGTTCCACGCTAACAATTACAAGAACAATTGGGTACAATCTGTTAGTGTATATTCAAAGACATTTTAAAGGTGTGTTCAAGTACTTAAAGTTCATTAAGAGTCAAAACGTTTTCTGTGCATAAAGGACCAAATCATCGGATCATCAAGAACATTTTTGTAATTAATTAATCACTAAGACTGATATATGTACGTATTATGTGATCAACGACGTGTACTTAGGTCTCAGACAAGACGTGCTTGGACTTCGATAGATATAATAATATCTATCTTTGTGCTTATCCTTTGTGCTCGATAACTGTACTGTACCAAATCACTGTGAGTTCACTTATCCTCTTTTCGTACATTTTGTTCAAAGTTCTTTATCGGGGACTAAAAAGCATGAAAACTATTTTTGGGACTTAAATTATATATATATGTATATAAACATATATGTATGTTCTTGAACTGTTCTACGTACTATTATATGATAGTATGAAAAGTATTTCGTACTTAAATGTCTATATATAAATATATATACATATGTTCTAAAACTGTTCTATGTACTATTTTATGAAAGTACAGACTATTTATAAAATGATTCTGAATACTTTCTTATCATCTTATATACTCTCTTGAGTGTATTTAGGTCTTGAATGAGCGGGATCTGAATACATTTCTATCATCATACTTATTCTCTGAAACTGTATTCTAGATCTTAAATGGGCAGGATCTTGAATACATTTGTATCACTTATATGTTCTCCGTATGTACTTATTGTTCTATGCATGAGTTCTATTTTTACTGCTATCAATTCATATCCGATAGTTCAGGGAATGAACCGTAGGTAATTATGGACGGCGCTGTTAGGGTAGGTCCACCCTAACAGTTCTGGATCATGTACTTACTTGATCTAGATCATGCTTGTAGCTTACTTGGTTGTTGTGAGCTTACTGATTCATTATCGTTCATCATTGACCAATCGGGTTAGCAGTAATTATATACATGCATATTAAGTACATTACATATTCCAAAACTATTCTTAATATTACAAAGTACTTTTGACAGACGTACAGACCTTATGACTTGTTCTTAATATACATACTAATATTATGTATAACTAATGAGTACTTTATGTGAATCTCACCAACTACTTTTGTAGTTGACCCTTTTGAACTTACATGCTTTTCAGGCTAGGTTCTTAGTTCTCTTAGCATAGGAGTCTTCCTACCTCCAGCTTACATCTATGGAGATTGTTCGTGCGTTCAAGATTAGTGGCTGTGAAGACTTCCTTTTGCTTGTTCCTGTTCTGAGTTCAAAAAGTACTTAAGATAATTGTTCTGTCTTTTGAATATTATCTAATTCAGGGTTTATCCCAAATGTTGTAATAACTTATGATACTTCTTATTCCTTAATGTTATAAGTTGTGTTTGAACTTGTACTGTGCGTGCTTGTGCTTATCTGTACATCCCGTATATTCCGCTTTAGCGGGGTGTTACATTTCCAATTAGAGTATCAGCGGCATATTGCCCTTGAAGAGATGCTATGGGGTTGTTTGGATTTAATTTAATTATTTTGGAGTTCATGGGGGCCCCAACAGCATGGTGAACGTTATCAGATGGAACATACTCAACAGTGAGTAAGTTCACATCAGGAGTACGAGAGGAAGAAGATGAAGAAGATTTAGGTGCCATTTGATCAGAGTGTGAAAGTGAAATTGATTTAGGATTTAGGGTTTTGAACTTAAAGAAGAAAGAGAGAAAGGGATCTCGAATTTTGTATAATTGGAAGAGTAAATGAAGGGAATGAATGTGCGAAGTAAATGAGAGAAATGTTTGGGTGAGGGTATATATAGGTAATATATTAATACCAAAATATATACGAAAAGATTTTTAATCCCCAAATTTTCAAAATCGTGTTTTAAAAGATTTTTAGAAAATTGAAATTCAAAAATAATTAATACCATCTCATCAAGCATTAAATGCTACGACGGCTGGTATTCCCACGCGCCCACTACCTGCAACAATCCCCATAAAACCTGCATTCCTTTTATCAAAATGGTTTTGACACGTCAAGTGATGGTTGGGAGTGGGTTCAGACACTCGAGTACCATCACGTGTCACAAGTCTCGACCAAGTATTCGTACCGTTATGATGATCTGGTTGACCACCAGTTTGAGAGAAGACCAAACATGTACACTGGAGAGTGTCCGGTGCCAGTTTCAACAGGAAAGATTTTCCAGTTGCAAAATTTTAAACAACAAAAGAAACAAATTTTAGTCAGTTTCACCTGGAGAATTCTCCAGATGCATTTTGAACAAAAATAAGTTTTGGTCAATAAAACATTTTGAGTCTATTCCCCCTAGAATGAAGAATCCAATTCAAGGTGTAGATGCAGATTCGGTGTGACAATCGCAACATGGATTTGATTATCGTTTATGTTTGTCGGAACTTGTTTGTAATCATTTAAATAAGAACTTGTGTTGATATTTAATGATTACGTTCGGACTTCTATATTATATCTATTTATGTTTTGTATTGTGTTTGTGTGTTATATATTGTTTTACAGGTACAAGAACATAGAATCAAGGTTTATAAGTGTCGTAGAACACTTAAACGGTGATTGGATGTTATGTACGAGTCAAATAAAGTCAAACAAAGAACAAAGGGTCGTCCCTCGTGCTAACGTCATCAGCATGTAGGAACAACCTCGTGCTGACGTCAGCACGAGGCAGAACGATTGTTTATTGTTCAGGCCTAATTACACGATTAAGGCCTAAGCCCACATGAACCCAATATCAATTAGTATAAATAGAAGACCTAATCTACGAAATTAGGTTAATGATTTACGAATTTTTGAGAGTTATTCACGAATTAACGATCTAAGATTATTTGTTCCTTCATGTGATCTCCTACACGAACCACAAGTCTTGTGCATCTCCTTGGGTTAGTTAATTGCTCATTAATCAACGAAAGGCAATAGTAATCTAGTTATCTCAAGAGGATTCCGCACTCTTGACATAACGAATCACGTCTTATTACGATCCACGCAACAATAGGGCACCTTATAAGTGGTATCAGAGTCAGGTTGATTACCAGAAGGTTTAAGATAGTTTGATTGGCTATTGATTGCAATTTCGTTCGAAATTCGTGTTAATTCACTTCTTCGTGCTCTCCTTCGTGTGTTACTTCGTGCTTACATCAGCAGGAGGTATACTTCGTTTTCGTGCTTACGTCATCCAGTAACTTCGTGTTTACTTTGTGCCACGTCTGCACGAACTGCTCTTCGTGCCACATCAACACGAACTACCCTTCGTGACTTAGGTCGTGACGTGTGTACTTCGTGTTTCACTTTGTGTGTAGTGTGGTTCGTGTTTTACTTCGTGCCACGTATACTTCGTGCTTCGTGCCATGTGTACTTCGTCTCACACGAACTTAGTGTTATTTCGTTTAATTTGTTTTCAAAAGATTCGAAATGACTACTTTACCAGCTGCCGCAAACTCACCTAATGCCTTACTTATCAGCCAGATGATCATGCATGATCATGAGGTTGGTCGGGGTAATATACCTCCAAAGCTTTTCCGTATGGAAAATTATTGGATGTGGAAGAGACGTTTTGAAGACTACATTCGTCTCACTAACATGGAAATGTGGCTAGTAATAACTTAAGGTTTTGATTGGCCTTCATATGAGAAGAACGGAGTAATCAGTAGGTATACTTATGCTGATATGCCTATTGACGAACGTAAAAGATACTCTGTTGAAGGGAAGGCTTTGTCAACTCTAACTATGGCATTGCCTCAAGATAGTGTACATCTGTTTAAAGAATACACTACTTCAAAGGATTTATGGGATGCTCTCGAAAGATATTGTGAGGGTGATGTAACTTTGAAGAAAAACCGTATCAAGCTTCTCAAGCGTCAATATGAATCCTTTAATGGACTGAAAGGGGAATCTCTTGATGAGATTATTATTCGATTCAGTCATTTAACCACTGAATTGTCATACTTTGAAGTAGTATATCCTCAAACTGAGCTAGTTGATAAGTTTCTGGATTCACTGTCTAAAACTTGGACTGATTATGTTCATCAACTTCAAGATGATCAGGAATACAGTACATGGGATTTTGAGAAGGTAGTCTCCAAGCTAAAGAACAGAGATATGAAGAGAAGGATTAAGGACACTCACTCAGATTTTACACAAGATCCATCCTTATATCATGCTAAGTCTGTTCATTTAGCAAGTTCCAGCTCAGGAAATAATGCATTTCTAAGTGGTGCAGAAGCTACACCAATAGCAGATGCTGATGGTATTGTCGGATATGTTGCTTATGACAATACAAGTTCAAATGTTAAGAGCAATGCACAATCTTTCCATTCTATGCCAATGAGTATGAGTTCTGCAGAAGGAAGAATGAGTATTTACTCAGCCTTTTGTAATGCTCATGAAGCATTTATTGGGGGAAAGGTTACTGATCCTGCAGTAATTGATGAGGATTACAATCAAATAGATCCTGATGATTTGGAAGAGATGGATCTACAATGGCAGCTTGCTATGCTTACCATTAAAGTCAGAAGATTCACTCAGAGAACTAGTAGACCTATAGGTAATGGCACTAAAGGTTTTGACAAATCCAAGGTGAAATGTTATAATTGCGATGGATTTGGTCATTTTGCAAGAGAGTGTCAAAGGTCTAAGAGGATTGATAATACTGTTGCTGGTCGTCAAAATTATAATCAAGGCGGTGTTACACCAAATAATCATAAGACGCAAGCGATGATTACATATCCTGTTACTCCACAGCAGCCAGTTTCGTCACCATTTTCGGAGTCAAAGGCTGTTGTTGTTCAAAATCCAGATGGTACTTATCAATGGGATACACAATCCGATGATACCTCGAATCATACCTATATGGTAGAATTATATGATGAGGTAGCCGCAACGATTGATTATGTTGTGTACTCAAGTGAAGAAAGTGCATCTGAGACAGTACTAGAAAAATTATGTGTAATGTTGCTGAGACAGTAAGATCTGAGAGTGACAAATGACTGCAGTAAAAGCATATGAAGAAAAGAAAGAAGAGTCATCAAATCCTGTTGATGACATTTCTATGCAGAGCATTGAAGAACAGATGAAGGACTTTGAGATACCTGAAGGTATGACAACTGACGACTTCGTTGTAGACATGGCAGATTGCAAGGCTGCAGATCAGAAGGTATCATGCTCTTTATCTTCTATAGTTGATGTGTGTAGAATGGTGTCGGACTTAAAACTTGAGGTGTTTATTTTGAATAAGTCAGTTATTAACTTAACTAGTGAGAACAACATGTTTAAAAAGGAAAACGACTCTTTGTTTTCCAAAAATTCTGGTTTGGTAAAACAAGAAAGTCTTTATCAAGATAAGATTCGTGCATCTGATAAGGATATTCTTGCATTAAAAGAAAAACTAAAGGAGTCAGTTCTGATGGAAAAAGTAGGAAATGAACAATATACTCAACTAACTGAAGATTTTTCTAAAAAGGAGAAAGAATTAGTTGACGCAAAATTGGAGATAGTTAAGCTTAATACAAGACTAGATCAAATTAGAGGATCTGATTTAATACGATCAATGCAAATGCAAAAACCTGTACCACGGGATTCAAAAGATAAAAGTGGTTTGGGTATGAGTTATAATGAAGTTAGAGGTCCGTTCAATGATAATTATACAGAATCTCTAACACAACTTACTGAAATGATTGACAGTGGTGAAGTTGATCCAATCGTTTCAGAAAAACAAAATGTTGATCCAAAGACCCCTAAAAGTTCGAAAAACTCGATTGATAAAATTAAGGAGCTTAACAAGAAACATAAGCTTGAAAGCTCATTTGTTAAACCAGTGGATCCTAAGAATGGAATTTATGATGCTAGTACTTCTAAAGGATCTAGTCAAGTAAAGTCAACTTGTCCTGTAGATCAGAACATTAAATGTTTTACAATGAAAGGATGTGATACTATCTTCACATCAAATGAAATTGATTTTGAAAAGATCGATCATGACAAGATTGATAAAGTATGGAAGAAGGATGAATCTACGTCTAGTGAAGTTCCCTTAACACCATACAAGACTCATAAAAATTCTCAAAAGAAAGTACATTTTTCGGGTAAAAATGAGTCAACTGGTTTGTCAAAAGAGGAGTCAGCCACAATTGAACTTAAGAAATGTTTGGGTATGACTTCAGCTGAGTTTGATGTTAAAGCTAAGAAAGCAAGAGCTAAAAAATCGTGTTTCTATTGTTATGAAGTATGACATGTTTATAGTTGATGTCCAAATAGGAAACGGAGATGTCTTGATAAGGATATGTCTTCTGGTGGATCTAGTGACTCAGATATTGTTGCTCATAATAATAGGTCTAAGACTCCAAAACGACAGGGACCTTCACAAAATACTACTTTTAGTAGTGGAAGTCCGAGTCGTTCTCATACACCTCAAAGGAGTAATTCACCTAGGAAGATGACTCAACAAAATTGATCCCCTCCTGTTAGAATTAATGTTTCGTCTAAATTCTATGATCGATTAGGGAGTCAACCTAGATTTGGTACTCACTCACCAAGGAATTCTCCTGCTAAGACTCGTTTCACCTCACCTAAGAAACAGTCGGTGACACCATCTTCATCCAAGGCTCCATTAAAAAGCGATGGATATTGGACCGAATTAATCATTAGAGATGAATTCGGCAAACCTAAACCTCAAAAGGTTTGGGTTCCCTTTAGAAACTAACCATCTTATTATCTGATGTGCAGGGAGAACCAAGGAAGCCTATTAGTCTTTGGTATGTTGATAGTGGATGCTCTCGGCACATGACAGGGGACAAGAATGTTTTGTCAAATTATGAAGATGTAAATGGTTAGTACGTTAGTTTCACTTGTCCCGAGGGCGGCAACATCTCAGGCCAAGGTGATGTTGTCAATGGGAAGATTACACTGGAGAAAGTCAATTATGTGGAACAGCTATCACATAATTTATTAAGTATTTCTTAGATTTGTGACAAAGGTAATACTGTCCATTTTATTGAGAAAGAAGCACTTATATTGAAACCAGGATATGTTATTCCTGAAGACTGGATCCTGCTGAAAGCTCCTAGGAAGAGAGACATCTATGGCCTTGTGTTAGGTGTTGATAATCCAGAGGAGTCTGTTTGGTTGTTATCAAAAGCAAACGAATCTGAATCGTTACTATGGCATAGAAGAATGGGACATATCAATTTCCGAAAGATGAATGACATTGTCAAACATGGTTTAGTTGACGGCGTTCCCATGAAATGGTTTGGAATGGAAGACAAATGTATACCTTGTCTGAAAGGTAAACATCAAAAGTTTGCACATAAACCGAAACAAGAAAATTCTATTGCCAATCCTTTCGAGTTACTTCACATGGACTTATTTGGTTCAGTAAATGTAAGAAGTATTGGTGGAATGTATTACTATTTGGTGGTTACTGATGATTACTCGAGATTCTCATGGGTATTCTTTCTTAAGTCGAAAGAAAAAACTCCGCTGATTTTGATAAATCTCTTTGTCGAAACTGAAAATATTTATGGAGTTCGTGTTAAGAGAATCAGGAGTGATAACGGAACTGAATTTAAGAATAATGTGATGGATGTCTTTTGTTTGTCAAAGGGAATTCAACATCAATACAGTTCTCCGTATGAACCACAACAGAATAGAGTTGCTGAAAGGAAGAATAGGACTCTAATCGAGACAGCGAGAACTATGCTTGCAGATTCAGAGCTTCCTACTATGTTTTGGGCGGAAGCGGTGAATACAACTTGTCATCTTTTAAATAGGGTTACTGTAGTTAAGCGTCATAATAAGACATGTTATGAACTTCTACATAAGAAGAAACCAAATTTACAGAATGTTGAACCATGTGGTGTACCGTGTACCTTCTTGAAGTATCTACCTCAGTCAAAGTTTGATTCAAAGGTTGAAGAGGGATTTCTCATGGGTTATAAACCGGGGACATCAATACGACGGGTTTACAACAAACAGACCGGCAAAGTTGATTTGGGAACAAATGTCAAGATTGTCAGTCATAAGCCTGCTATACATTCTGGAAGTGGCAAAAACTTCGATTATGATAGTGTGTTTAGTTCACTACATGGTCCTCATTCTTATTCGGATCCTCAGACAATTGATGATGTGATTATTTTAAGAGATCACATGGATAATAGTCCTATATCTTCGCCTACTCGGAATGTCGATACTACTTTAACCAACGTTCAGTCTACTACTGATATTGATGAAAGTGGTAAGGACAAGGATAAGACACCAGATTCAGACTATAATGAACCCGCAAACACTACACCACCTACTCCATCGAAGGTTACACTGCCTGATGATGATCCTATTTCTGAAGAATCGGAAGATGAATTCAACTCTCCTGAGTTTCAGATTAGAACAAACTTAGGAGACAGTTTGAATGTTGATTCGGTTCCTCAATATCGAATTAATAAGGATCACCCAGTTGAAAATATTCTTGGAAATGCTACAGAACCTGTTCGAACTAGAAATCAATTGACTAAGGATCTAACTAGTTTGTTCTGTGAAGTGAAAGACACTGAATTGGTAACTGAGTGTTTATATTCTGGTTTCATTTCACAAGAAGAACCTAAGAATGTTAAGGCAGCACTTCAAGATCCATGTTGGGTTGAAGCTATGCAAGAAGAATTAGCTCAATTTGAAAAACTTGGAGTTTGGGAGTTAGTAGATGTGCCTAGAGGTAAAGAACCGATTGGAACTCGTTGGGTATATATATGCAAACGAGATGACAAAGGGATCGTTACTAGGAATAAAGCACGTTTGGTTGTTCAAGGTTTTGCACAATGAGAAGGATATGACTATAACAAAACTTTTGCACCCGTTGCTAGGATTGAAGCTATAAGGTTATTTTTAGCTTTTGCAAGTTTCAAAGGTATAAAGGTGTATCAGTTAGACGTTAAGAGTGCCTTCTTGTACGGTGAAGTCAAAGAAGAAGTGTATGTTTACCAACCACCGGGGTTTGAAGATCCAAATTATCCAAAAAGAGCATATCGATTGGATAAGGCTCTTTATGGATTGCATCAAGCACCCAGAGTGTGGTATGAAAAGTTGTCAACGCACTTGTTGACAAAAGGTTTTACAAGAGCATCGATAGACAGCACATTGTTTATCAAGTGGAAGAAGCGAGATTATCTGATTGTACAAGTTTACGTGGATGATATCATTTTTGGTTCATCTAATATAAAGATGTGCAAAGAGCATGAAAAATGTATTTGAAATGAGTGCTATGGGGGAATTACAATTTTTCCTCGGACTACAAGTTGATCAAAGGAAAGATGGATTCTTTATTCACCAGACTAAGTATGTCGATGACCTCTTGGAAAGGTTTCAAATGCTAGAGTCCAAGACATATGGTACTCCTATTCAGCAAAATCATGGTTTAGGAGTGCTTGATCCGAAAGATGAACTTGTGGATGCAACTTATTATCGTGCTATTATTGGCTCATTGATGTATCTGACTGCTTCACATCCAGATATTATGTTCGTTGTTTGTCTTTGCGCTAGATTTCAGGCTAATCCGAAAGAGTCACATTTGACTGCAGCAAAACGTATTTTACGTTATCTTATGGGAAACCAAGGGCTTGGTCTATGGTATCCAATGGGAGGAACGTTTGATTTTGTTGCATATACTGATTCAGATTTTGGCGGTTGTAACAATGACAGAAAGTCTACGACTGGAGGTTGTCAGTTGTTAGGAGGGAGATTAGTATCGTGGCAACGCAAGAAGCAGACATGTGTTGCTCAGTCTTCATGTGAGGCAGAGTATATGGCTGCTGGTAGCTGTTGTTCCTAGGTATTGTGGATTCAGCAACAACTTCGTGACTACGGTATGGATTTTCTTGATACTCCTATTAGAATAGACAATAAGTCAGCAATAGACATTACAAATAACCCTGTCATGTATAAGGTCACCAAGCATATTGATATTAGGCATCATTTCTTGCGTGATTGTGCCCAAAAGAAATTAACTCATTTGGAAAAGGTTATAACCGATGATAATTTAGCCGATCTATATACCAAAGCATTTGATAAGACTCGATTTGAGAAACTAATTCTTCTCAATGGGATGAAAAATGCTGATTCATATCTCTCAAAGAACTAATTTTGTAAGTTTGTGTCTGTAAATAGCTAGAGTCATAAAAATACAAAAAGAGTTCTTAGTGTCATAAAAACCATAAAAATGTGAAAAATGAGAAAATGAAAAAAATATGGAGAGATTTAAGTTAATGCTATAAGATGATTTGAAGTGAGGATACTTAGCTTTTAAGTCTGCTTAATCGTAATATAACTGCTTAGTTCAGTGATTACAATTTGGGATATATTGGTAGACACAAAGTAGCAAGGTTTCCTTAAATTTGAACTTATATTATATAATGTTCTTGTGGGAAACATATTCAGATATATGGCTGAGAATGCTTGCTTTTCAGTAATGAATTGATCTGGTCCTTAAATTTTGTGAAAGATCTATCATTACTATAAGAATTGTTCAATGTATAGGAAAAAACCTCTATCAATCATGAGCATGAAAATAAATGTGATATTGTTATGCAAATGAAATGAATGAAAATTAAGGGGCTGATGTGGTCTTTGAGATTCGGACAAGTATGTCCTCGGGGTGTCATCGTATACCTATCCTACATAAAGCTTCCAACTTGGGATAGGTTGTCAGAAAGTTCGCTACATGGGTCTCATAGAAAATCACGGGTTCCTTATAAATAATGAAATGCAAAAGCAAATAAGTGAAATCACAAAGTAATTAAATTCAGTTATCTAAAAAGTGTCTCATGATTTGTTAAGGATGTTTTTGAATATACATTGAATTTTTGTTATCTTAGTGGTAGTATCGATTACGAAAGTATATCTGAATGTGGGTCACATAAGTTCGCAAACTATTCAATGGCATATTAGGCTACTCGGGTTACATGGTGACTGTCTTTGGCCAGGGTATGTTGAAAGTGTCATAATTCAAAAGGAAACTGGAAGTACTGAGTGTTTAAGAGGACAAATATACCGGTAATCGTGGTTGGATCACTGTTCATAATTAATAATAAGAGAATTATTTCTCACTTGCAGACTTATGTAAATGCTAATCTGATCTAATTTGCATAAACTTAAGATTTCTTGTACATAAATAAAGTAGCTTAGTTTTATTTTTATTTTTACTTTTATTTTTATTTTTATTTTTGTTTACTTAGTGAATTATATAAGTCTTGTTGCTTACGGTATAAATGTTTACAAGATGGATTTTCTAATTAATACATAAGTTGTTTAATTTAGAAAATGAAATGTTTTGGAAATTGAAAAGTCAAAATATTTTTGAATGTGTTTCAATTAAATTTTTGAAATTTCAATTGTTTTTGGTAGATAAATATGCTTGACGAAGATTTTACTTGCCTTAGATTTTATTTTATCGATAGGTTAAGCTTTTGGTTGTTTTGCATATTGATGATACTTTGTTGATTTTGATGCATTAATGAAGTTTGTTAAGTGTGCAGGTTACAGATAATAAACTCATTTTATATGATATCAAAATTTTTGATTGAAGGCAAAATTGTTTTCGCTTGTTTGTCAGCCCTTTGAATTGTATTGCAACGGACAACAAAAGGTGTTCATAAATTGCTTCTACAGAGATTACAAGTGATACAAGGATGATCTGCTTTAATAATCTAAGACTTAGTGTGATAGGTTATAATTTTATTATCAAGATCACAACCTAAGATGTAATGTGATAGGTTATTGATATGATATTTTGTCATATATTATACATTAAATGTGTTTTGATGTAAGTATGTATTTGTTTGAGTTAAACATCAATGAAGAAATGATCGATTTTATGTCAAGATAATAATGTAAGATTTATTTGATACATTATTGTGATGACAAGTTAGTAGGGATGATTTACGATAGCATATTTGAGTAGATACAGGTTTTTAGTAATGAGTATCTACAGTTTTATGTTTCTGGAATTTTTCCTTATTTAGATTTCTGGAAAATTTGCGAAATTTGGCTAAGGAATGGAGATTATGTGATTTAAATTCTGAAAATTCGTTTTGGTCCGTGCTGATGTCATTATGTCTCATGCTGACGTCAGCGTGTAGCCCACGAAGGACTCCTTCGGCCCGGCCCACGAAGCTCCGAATATAAATACGGGTTTTACTATTCATTAATTACTTTTAATCGAAAATTAACCCTAAGTAAATCACACGAATCACCTCTCCCTCGTGCCACTGTTCATCCGTCCTTTTTTTTCGATCGATTTCATCTTCTTGCACGTTGTTCTCCAGTTTCTTGCATGTTGTCGCATTAACTTTGCGTTGACCGAGAACCCTCCGTTGATAATAAGTATCATTCGTGAGTTTTGGAACTCAGCCCGATCAGTGCAGATGGGTGCTCATTTGTCCATTCGCACTACTGTTGGAGGACGTACTATTTCGTTCTCAGCTGGAGACTTAAGGACTATTCTACGCTTAGGTGTTGATGACATGGAGCAAGGTCCTACTGAGTTTACAGAAGAATTCTGTGACGGTGCTCTACGTCGTATGGGTTATGCTGGTAACATTACACACCCATACTTTAGAAAGAATCTTCGCGGCAAATGGAAGCTCCTTGCTTACATTCAGAATGCATCTCAGTTGGTGGCCTTGGTACTGAACAAGCCATATAGCTTTTCTCAGTATATTTTTGATAATTTTGAAAGGCAAATGAGATCATTTTGAACCGACAAGAAGTTTTACTTGTTTCCAAGATTTGTGATGATTATCATTCGTCACTTTGCAGATGATTTGCCATTTGATGGTCCTACGTTCAATTTAGGTCGTCTTACTTATAAGGCATTTGCAGAGAGTTTAAAGCACGTGTCGGGAAGCAATGTTCCGATTGAGGTTGATAATCCACCTCTGTTCGGACATTTGATTAATCCTAACTATGTTGCACCTCGACAAGGTTGGGAAGATGAAGAACCCATTGCTGCTGCTGCTGCTGATGATGATCAGGCTCATGATGATATTCATGAAGAACGAGCTGATCAGTTTGAGGGGCTCAATGATGTTCCTCTATATGTTGGTGATTTGGAGCATGACTCTGATATGGATGCTCTCATGGAGGATGTTGATGATCCTACAAATCTTGTATCTACATCTACTGGAGTTTCTACTTCTACCTTTGCTCCAGTTGATGTTGCTGCTGGTCTTTCTAAAGTCCCGGTTAATGTTGTTGAGGACTCAGAAGATGAAGAAGAGGAAGAAAGATTGCCAAAGCGAAGAAGAAGACATGCAAGATCTCAAGCTGAGGTTGATAGAGAGTTCGCTGCATATAATGAAGCCATGGAGAGGTCTCATGCACCTACTGTTGGTGATACTCCATTGGTTGCTGCTTTAAGAGCTTCTGTCTCTCAGATTCCTGTGTCTGTGTCTGCTCCTTCTGCTGGTGTTACTGTTGGGGAGAGAAGGTCGAGACCAAAGTTTATAATAAGGGGAATTGGTTCTCGTGCACAAGTTGTCACTGAAGCTACCACTGTTACAATTCCTGCTGCTCCGGAGTCTACAGTTCTGATAATTGTTGCTCCTAGGCCTTCGTCTGCTCCCATTCAGGCGACAATTACTATTTCTACAGTTATGGGATGTCTGTTGGCTCCTCTACAAAGACCACAGCTGCCTCCCACAGGAACTTCTAGTGCTCGTATGCCTTCGTTTGAAGCTACGATGCCCCCTCCGGTCTCTACATCTGACGTTGCTTCTACTTCATGTCCACCTGTACCTGTTCAAGTGAAGCTGAGTTGTTTATTTTCTGAGAAAAAGATGTTGGAGATGAGGGTTACAGCTTTGGAGAGTCAGCTAAAGCTCCAAGCTGCTAAGCATCAGGAAGAGATGGACATGATGACAGCACTTGTTCATTCTCTTGGATCTCGACTTGAACAATTCTTGGCTCAAGGGGGAGATAAAGATGGTTGTAGAGATGATGAGCTTACAAAGAAGACTAGAGATGATGATCATGAAGATCAAGATCCAGCTCAAGGTCAAGATCAAACATAACCAGGTGAGCCAGAGAATAGAGGTCAAGATCAAGATGCTGCTGATGATGATGCTATGGATACAGAGACTGCTGATGTTCAGGGGAGTCATCAAGACAAAGAGAGTAAGAGATTGCTGGTACAATTGGTGCTAGTACTTATGGGACTCAAGATAAAGTCAAAGCTCTGATGACCGCTCTAGATGCAGATCCTAATGATCCAGATAATAATGATGATGGGGAAGATTCCAATTCAGGTAACTCCGATTCTAATTCTGATAAAATAGAAAGGGAGACAGTGAATGATCCTCATAGTAATAAAGAAAAAGAAAATCTTAGCAAAGGAAAATCTACTCAGGATAGTGAGTCAACTAAGACTGATTCTACTACCAATGCCTCTACAGAGTCAGATTTGCACCCTTTAATTGTGCATAGACTAGAAAAGAGATTGGGAAATGATCCACAAGCTCATATGAGAGCTAGAGCTGAGATTATGGATTATGATGATTATTATGATCTAGGATCACTTAGGGATCAAATGAAAGAACAGTCAGGGTTAACTCATACATCTTCAGAGTCAGAGTTAGATTCGGATTCATATTCGGATTATGAACCTTAGTGCTATTGATTTTTGTATTTTTTAATTGATGTGTATACATTAGATTACTTGAGTTATAATAACAGTTTAGAGTGTTAATCAAAGTGTTATTCAGCTTAGAATAGTTATCAAAGAATTATTCTGTTCGGCTTAACATATTGACAATGTAATTTTAAAATACTCGAGTAATGAAAAATAATGATTATAAGATATTTATGAATGTATGTGTTTCATTAAATTTATGATATAATATTATTGTTGTACGTTAAAATAGATAAGGATTATAAGATAAATATTAATGTAATTGTTACATTCTATTTATGATATAGTATTATTTATTTTAATTTCTTTTAATGTATTTATACTATTTTATTATGTCTTGACTTGTGATTTATGTTCTTTATCTCTGTATATGTAAATCGTTTGAATTGCAGATAAGCTTCAAACAGTAGGTGCATTGGACGATCTTGATGCTGAGAAAGATCTAGAAAGTATCGATGATGAAGATTTGGAAGAAGGAGAGTTGATTACTTCGGAAGCTGATAGACAAAGGTTGCTTGAGACACCTTATGACTTTGATCGTGTCTTTAATGAAGATGAAGTCATTCAAGTTGAACCAATAGCTGAAGTAGAACATCTCAATCTCAATCCAATCAGAGATAGTCCAGATGAACCTAAAAATGCTGCAAGGTTAAGATTTGTTGTATATGCAAACATAGTCGATGAAGGACATAACAATATTTTTTTCTATACTGGAATATAGATGCTACACGAGAGGTTGACCTTGGAAGATTTAATATACCTCCGGTGTAGCAAGATCATGAATTTATTATTGATAGACTAATTCCAGGTTATAGAGGACATACTGGTTTGATGATACGTGATACGTATAAACCATCGATGTTTTGGGAATATGTCTCAGACAAGGATGCACCAAAATACTTCTCAGTGATTCGAAGTTGGTTCTATGATCACAGAATCAAATTGGTTATTATCAATAGAAAGGAGGGTTGCCAGTACATGTCAATAAGTCGAAAACATTTCCACTCTCTCAGTGATTCAGACATGATAGATTTGGGAAGACACTGGTTCGTTAATCTTGAGAGCAATGGACTTGCAGATTTCTACTAGAATAGATTCAGAGATGAAAGGATTAAGTATTTCAGTGATAGGGGTCTAAAGCCAGAAGAAAGGTTGATAAAACCAACACCTTTGAAGAAGATTAAGAATCCAGATGGCACACTTTGATTTATCCAGAGAAGAATTAAATGTGTTAAGAAGGTTCCCGCTATCAGATGGGATCAAGATATGCTGACAGAGATGACATTTTGGCAGATAGATATCAAGTCAGGCGAAGCACAGATGTTTGTTGATGATTCAAAGAAACAGATTTTGCTACGCATTTATGATCCAATGCAGGTTGTCAACTTGTCAAGAGGTGATCAAAGAAGACTTTTGGATACACCTTGCTCAGCAGTGGATTTTTGGAGAGTTGAGGAAAGACGCTATCGCAACATTCTCGCTCATTGTTTACAAGAGAGAATTCATGCAAATAGCATCAGACTTTTGTTTAACAGATAATTTTGAAGTTCAAGTTTTGAAAACTTTAAAGAGATCTAGTTGCAATCGTCAAAGGGGAGTCTGTAGATGCAGATTCGGTGTGACAATCGCAACATAGATTTGATTATCGTTTACGTTTGTAGGAACTTGTTTGTAATCATTTATATAAGAACTTGTGTTGATATTTAATGATTACGTTTGGACTTCTATATTATATCTGTTTATGTTTTGTATTGTGTTTGTGTGTTATATATTGTTTTGCAGGTACAAG
The DNA here is from genome assembly GCF_010389155.1 of Erigeron canadensis. NCBI lineage: Eukaryota > Viridiplantae > Streptophyta > Magnoliopsida > Asterales > Asteraceae > Erigeron > Erigeron canadensis. The sequence continues at coordinate 10,005,438 of NC_057764.1, forward strand.
AACATAGAATCAAGGTTTATAAGTGTCGTAGAACACTTAAACGGTGATTGGATGTTATGTACGAGTGCTGACGTCATCAGCATGTAGGAACAACCTCGTGCTGACGTCAGCACGAGGCAAAACGATTGTTTATTGTTCAGGCCTAATTACACGATTAAGGCCTAAGCCCACACGAACCCAATATCAATTAATATAAATACAAGACCTAATCTACGAAATTAGGTTAATGATTTACGAATTCTTGAGAGTTATTCACGAATTAACGATCTAAGGTTATTTGTTCCTTCGTGTGATCTCCTACACGAACCACAAGCCTTGTGCATCTCCTTGGGTTGGTTAATTGCTCATTAATCAACGAAAGGCAATAGTAATCTAGTTATCTCAAGAGGATTCCGCACTCTTGACATAACGAATCACGTCTTATTACGATCCACGCAACAATAGGGCACCTTACACAAGGATTTAACATTCCCAATTCACTGATGAGATGTTTAAAAGTCTTTTCATCAAGAGGTTTTGTAAACACATCAGCTAATTGTTTGTCAGTAGGAATGAAATGAATTTCAATATCCCCTTTCATAACATGATCTCGAATAAAATGATACCTGATGTCAATATGTTTTGTCTTGGAGTGCATCACCGGGTTGTGAGATATTGCAATTGCACTGGTGTTGTCACAAAAGATTGGGGTTCTGGTATATTTCATACCATAGTCGAGCAACTGGTTTTTTATCCAAAGAATCTGGGCACAGCAACTGGCCGCAGAAATGTATTCTGCCTCAGCAGTTGACATTGAGACCGAAGTCTGCTTCTTGCTGGTCCAACTCACCAGTTTTCCCCGTAGGAAGTGACAACCTCCAGTTGTAGACTTTCTATCAATGTTACAACCTGCATGATCTGAATCTGAATAATCCATCAGATCTAACCCTGAGCCTTTGGGATACCAAAGACCAAGGCTAGGACACCCTTTCAGGTACCTAAAGATGCGCTTAACAGCATGCAAATGTGATTCTTTTGGGTTAGCCTGAAATCTGGCACATAAACATGTTGCAAACATTATATCTGGCCGACTGGCAGTTAAATACATCAGTGAACCAACCATTCCACGATACTCTTTTTGATCCACTGGTTTTCCATTTGGGTTAGAATCCAAATTTAAGGGTGCTGCAATGGGTGTGTTTTTAGATGGGATTGAATCATATTTGTATTTTCTTAACAAATCTCTGACATATTTTTCTTGGTTAATAAAAATACCTTCCATGGTTTGTTTAATTTGTAAGCCTAAGAAAAATGTTAATTCACCCATTAAACTCATTTCGTATTCTTTTGACATGATTTTTGAAAATTTCTCACACATTGCATCATCAGTCGAGCCAAAAATAATGTCATCAACATAAATTTGTACCAGCAGGATATTACCTTTTTCTTTTAAGATGAACAAGGTACTATCAATTGCACCTCTTTCAAAATCATTTTTGGTAAGATGTTTGGTCAGTGTGTCATACCAGGCTCTTGGGGCTTGACGAAGACCATACAATGCTTTGTTAAGTCTGTATACCCAGTGAGGATGTTTTTCATTCAAGTACCCTAGTGTTTGCTGAACATACACTTCTTCTTCCAAAGTTCCATTTAGGAACGCACTTTTGACATCCATCTGGAAGACTTTAAATTGCAAATGAGCAGCATAAGCCAAGAAAATTCTAATGGCTTCAAGTCTTGAAACTGGAGCAAAAGTTTCATCAAAATCAACACCTTCTGCTTCACAATAGCCCTTGGCAACTAATCTTGCTTTGTTCCTGACAACATTGCCATCTTCATCCATCTTGTTTCGGTAGACCCACCTCGTTCCAATGGGTTCTTTCTTTAACCCTAGAGGACAATGAACAAGTTCCCAAACATTGTTCCTTTCGAACTGGTTGAGTTCTTCTAGCATAGTCTCAACCCAGCTTGAATCTGCCAAAGCCTCGTCAATCTTCTCCAGTTC